>NW_027141039.1:2750000-2935000 GCF_036365525.1 Heterodontus francisci | reverse complement strand
GTGCTGACCACACTAGTGCCCTGTCCAGCATGGGGCATTGTGCTGACCACACTAGAGCCCTGTCCAGCATGGGGCATTGTGCTGACCATACTAGAGCTCTGTCCAGCATGGGGCATTGTGCTGAAAATACTAGAGCTCTGTCCAGCATGGGGCATTGTGCTGACCATACTAGAGCTCTGTCCAGCATGGGGCATTGTGCTGACCATACTCGGGCCCTGTCCAGCATGGGGCATTGTGCTAACCATGCTGGAGCCCTGTCCAGCATGGGGCATTGTGCTGACCATACTCGGGCCCTGTCCAGCATGGGGCATTGTGCTGACCACTCTAGAGCCCTGTCCAGCATGGGGCATTGTGCTGACCACACTAGAGCCCTGTCCAGCATGGGGCATTGTGCTGACCATACTAGAGCTCTGTCCAGCATGGGGCATTGTGCTGACCATACTAGAGCCCTGTCCAGCATGGGGCATTGTGCTGACCATACTAGAGCCCTGTGCAGCATGGGGCATTGTGCTGACCATACTAGAGCCCTGTCCAGCATGGGGCACTGTGCTGACCACTCTAGAGCCCTGTCCAGCATGGGGCATTGTGCTGACCACACGAGAGCCCTGTCCAGCATGGGGCATTGTGCTGACCATACTAGAGCTCTGTCCAGCATGGGGCATTGTGCTGACCATACTAGAGCCCTGTGCAGCATGGGGCATTGTGCTGACCACACTAGAGCCCTGTCCAGCATGGGGCATTGTGCTGACCATACTAGAGCCCTGTCCAGCATGGGGCATTGTGCTGACCATACTAGAGCTCTGTCCAGCATGGGGCACTGTGCTGACCATACTAGAGCCGTGTCCAGCATGGGGCATTGTGCTGACCATACTAGAGCTCTGTCCAGCATGGGGCACTGTGCTGACCATACTGGAGCCCTGTCCAGCATGGGGCATTGTGCTGACCATACAAGAGCCCTGTCCAGCATGGGGCATTGTGCTGACCATACTAGAGCTCTGTCCAGCATGGGGCACTGTGCTGACCATACTAGAGCTATGTCCAGCATGGGGCATTGTGCTGACCATACTAGAGCCCTGTGCAGCATGGGGCATTGTGCTGACTATACTAGAGCCCTGTCCAGCATGGGGCACTGTGCTGACCATACTAGAGCCCTGTCCAGCATGGGGCATTGTGCTGACCACACTGGAGCCCTGTCCAGCATGGGGCACTGTGCTGACCACACTAGAGCCCTGTCCAGCATGGGGCATTGTGCTGATAATACTAGAGCTCTGTCCAACATGGGGCATTGTGCTGACCATACTAGAGCCCTGTGCTGCATGGGGCATTGTGCTGACTATACTAGAGCCCTGTCCAGCATGGGGCATTGTGCTGACCATACTAGAGCTCTGTCCAGCATGGGGCACTGTGCTGACCATACTAGAGCTCTGTCCAGCATGGGGCATTGTGCTGACCATACTAGAGCCCTGTGCAGCATGGGGCATTGTGCTGACTATACTAGAGCCCTGTCCAGCATGGGGCATTATGCTGACCATACTAGAGCTCTGTCCAGCATGGGGCATTGTGCTGACCATACTAGAGCTCTGTCCAGCATGGGGCATTGTGCTGACCATACTAGAGCCCTGTCCAGCATGGGGCACTGTGCTGACCATACTAGAGCCCTGTCCAGCATGGGGCACTGTGCTGACCATACTAGAGCTCTGTCCAGCATGGGGCATTGTGCTGACCATACTAGAGCCCTGTCCAGCATGGGGCACTATGCTGACCACTCTAGAGCCCTGTCCAGCATGGGGCACTGTGCTGACCATACTAGAGCCCTGTCCAGCATGGGGCACTGAGCTGACCATACTAGAGCTCTGTCCAGCATGGGGCATTGTGCTGACCATACTAGAGCCCTGTCCAGCATGGGGCACTGTGCTGACCATACTAGAGCTCTGTCCAGCATGGGGCATTGTGCTGATAATACTAGAGCTCTGTCCAGCATGGGGCATTGTGCTGACCATACTAGAGCCCTGTCTAGCATGGGGCATTGTGCTGATAATACTAGAGCTCTGTCCAGCATGGGGCACTGTGCTGACCATACTCGAGCTCTGTCCAGCATGGGGCATTGTGCTGACCATACTAGAGCTCTTTCCAGCATGGGGCATTGTGCTGACCATACTAGAGCTCTGTCCAGCATGGGGCATTGTGCTGACCATACTAGAGCTCTGTCCAGCATGGGGCATTGTGCTGACCATACTAGAGCTCTGTCCAGCATGGGGCACTGTGCTGACCATACTAGAGCCCTGTCCAGCATGGGGCACTGTGCTGACCATACTAGAGCCCTGTCCAGCATG
The DNA here is from genome assembly GCF_036365525.1 of Heterodontus francisci. NCBI lineage: Eukaryota > Metazoa > Chordata > Chondrichthyes > Heterodontiformes > Heterodontidae > Heterodontus > Heterodontus francisci. The sequence continues at coordinate 2,932,667 of NW_027141039.1, read as the reverse complement.
GGGCATTGTGCTGACCATACTAGAGCCCTGTCCAGCATGGGGCATTGTGCTGACCATACTAGAGCTCTGTCCAGCATGGGGCATTGTGCTGACCACACTAGAGCTCTGTCCATCATGGGGCATTGTGCTGATAATACTAGAGCCCTGTCCAGCATGGGGCATTGTGCTGACCATACTAGAGCCCTGACAGCATGGGGCACTGTGCTGACCACACTAGAGCCCTGTCCAGCATGGGGCATTGTGCTGACCATACTGGAGCATTGTCCAGCATGGGGCATTGTGCTGACCATACTAGAGCCCTGTCCAGCATGGGGCACTGTGCTGACCATACTATAGCTCTGTCCAGCATGGGGCATTGTGCTGACCATACTAGAGCTCTGTCCAGCATGGGGCACTGTGCTGACCATACTAGAGCCCTGTCCAGCATGGGGCACTGTGCTGACCACACTAGAGCCCTGTCCAGCATGGGGCATTGTGCTGACCATACTAGAGCTCTGTCCAGCATGGGGCATTGTGCTGACCATACTAGAGCCCTGTCCAGCATGGGCATTGTGCTGACCATACTAGAGCTCTGTCCAGCATGGGGCATTGTGCTGACCATACTAGAGCTCTGTCCAGCATGGGGCATTGTGCTGATAATACGAGAGCTCTGTCCAGCATGGGGCACTGTGCTGACCACACTAGAGCACTGTCCAGCATGGGGCATTGTGCTGACCATACTAGAGCTCTGTCCAGCATGGGGCATTGTGCTGACCATACTAGAGCCCTGTCCAGCATGGGGCATTGTGCTGACCATACTAGAGCTCTGTCCAGCATGGGGCATTGTGCTGATAATACTAGAGCTCTGTCCAGCATGGGGCACTGTGCTGACCATACTAGAGCCCTGTCCAGCATGGGGCACTGTGCTGACCACACTAGAGCCCTGTCCAGCATGGGGCATTGTGCTGACCATACTGGAGCATTGTCCAGCATGGGGCATTGTGCTGACCATACTAGAGCTCTGTCCAGCATGGGGCATTGTGCTGACCATACTAGAGCTCTGTCCAGCATGGGGCATTGTGCTGACCATACTAGAGCTCTGTCCAGCATGGGGCACTGTGCTGACCACACTAGAGCCCTGTCCAGCATGGGGCATTGTGCTGACCATACTGGAGCCCTGTCCAGCATGGGGCACTGTGCTGACCATACTAGAGCTCTGTCCCGCATGGGGCATTGTGCTGACCATACTAGAGCTCTGTCCAGCATGGGGCATTGTGCTGATAATACTAGAGCTCTGTCCAGCATGGGGCACTGTGCTGACCATACTGGAGCCCTGTCCAGCATGGGGCATTGTGCTGATAATACTGGAGCTCTGTCCAGCATGGGGCATTGTGCTGACCACACTGGAGCCCTGTCCAGCATGGGGCACTGTGCTGACCATACTGGAGCATTGTCCAGCATGGGGCATTGTGCTGACCATACTAGAGCTCTGTCCAGCATGGGGCATTGTGCTGACCATATTAGAGTTTTGTCCAGCTTGGGGCATTGTGCTGACCATACTAGAGCTCTGTCCAGCATGGGGCATTGTGCTGACCATACTAGAGCTCTGTCCAGCATGGGGCATTGTGCTGATAATACTAGAGCTCTGTCCAGCATGGGGCATTGTGCTGACCATACTAGAGCCCTGTCCAGCATGGGGCATTGTGCTGACCATACTAGAGCCCTGTCCAGCATGGGGCACTGTGCTGACCATATTAGAGTTTTGTCCAGCATGGGGCATTGTGCTGACCATACTAGAGCTCTGTCCAGCATGGGGCATTGTGCTGACCATACTAGAGCTCTGTCCAGCATGGGGCACTGTGCTGATAATACTAGAGCCCTGTCCAGCATGGGGCACTGTGCTGATAATACTAGAGCTCTGTCCAGCATGGGGCATTGTGCTGACCACACTAGAGCCCTGTCCAGCATGGGGCATTGTGCTGACCATACTGGAGCATTGTCCAGCATGGGGCATTGTGCTGACCATACTGGAGCCCTGTGAAGCATGGGGCATTGTGCTGACCATACTAGAGCCCTGTGCAGCATGGGGCATTGTGCTGATAATACTAGAGCTCTGTCCAGCATGGGGCATTGTGCTGACCATACTAGAGCTCTGTCCAGCATGGGGCATTGTGCTGACCATACTAGAGCTCTGTCCAGCATGGGGCATTGTGCTGACCACACTAGAGCCCTGTCCAGCATGGGGCATTGTGCTGATAATACTAGAGCTCTGTCCAGCATGGGGCACTGTGCTGACCATACTAGAGGCCTGTCCAGCATGGGGCACTGTGCTGACCACACTAGAGCCCTGTCCAGCATGGGGCATTGTGCTGACCATAATGGAGCATTGTCCAGCATGGGGCATTGTGCTGACCATACTAGAGCTCTGTCCAGCATGGGGCATTGTGCTGACCATATTAGAGTTCTGTCCAGCATGGGGCATTGTGCTGACCATACTAGAGCTCTGTCCAGCATGGGGCATTGTGCTGACCATACTAGAGCTCTGTCCAGCATGGGGCATTGTGCTGACCATACTGGAGCCCTGTCCAGCATGGGGCACTGTGCTGACCATACTAGAGCTCTGTCCCGCATGGGGCATTGTGCTGACCATACTAGAGCTCTGTCCAGCATGGGGCATTGTGCTGACCATACTAGAGCCCTGTCCAGCATGGGGCACTGTGCTGACCATACTAGAGCCCTGTCCAGCATGGGGCACTGTGCTGACCATACTAGAGCTCTGTCCAGCATGGGGCATTGTGCTGACCATACTAGAGCCCTGTCCAGAATGGGGCACTATGCTGACCACTCTAGAGCCCTGTCCAGCATGGGGCACTGTGCTGACCATACTAGAGCCCTGTCCAGCATGGGGCACTGAGCTGACCATACTAGAGCTCTGTCCAGCATGGGGCATTGTGCTGACCATACTAGAGCCCTGTCCAGCATGGGGCACTGTGCTGACCATACTAGAGCTCTGTCCAGCATGGGGCATTGTGCTGATAATACTAGAGCTCTGTCCAGCATGGGGCATTGTGCTGACCATACTAGAGCCCTGTCTAGCATGGGGCATTGTGCTGATAATACTAGAGCTCTGTCCAGCATGGGGCACTGTGCTGACCATACTCGAGCTCTGTCCAGCATGGGGCATTGTGCTGACCATACTAGAGCTCTGTCCAGCATGGGGCATTGTGCTGACCATACTAGAGCTCTGTCCAGCATGGGGCATTGTGCTGACCATACTAGAGCTCTGTCCAGCATGGGGCATTGTGCTGACCATACTAGAGCTCTGTCCAGCATGGGGCACTGTGCTGACCATACTAGAGCCCTGTCCAGCATGGGGCACTGTGCTGACCATACTAGAGCCCTGTCCAGCATGGGGCATTGTGCTGACCATACTAGAGCCCTGTCCAGCATGGGGCATTGTGCTGACCATACTAGAGCTCTGTCCAGCATGGGGCATTGTGCTGACCACACTAGAGCTCTGTCCAGCATGGGGCATTGTGCTGATAATACTAGAGCCCTGTCCAGCATGGGGCATTGTGCTGACCATACTAGAGCCCTGTCCAGCATGGGGCACTGTGCTGACCACACTAGAGCCCTGTCCAGCATGGGGCATTGTGCTGACCATACTGGAGCATTGTCCAGCATGGGGCATTGTGCTGACCATACTAGAGCCCTGTCCAGCATGGGGCACTGTGCTGACCATACTATAGCTCTGTCCAGCATGGGGCATTGTGCTGACCATACTAGAGCTCTGTCCAGCATGGGGCACTGTGCTGACCATACTAGAGCCCTGTCCAGCATGGGGCACTGTGCTGACCACACTAGAGCCCTGTCCAGCATGGGGCATTGTGCTGACCATACTAGAGCTCTGTCCAGCATGGGGCATTGTGCTGACCATACTAGAGCCCTGTCCAGCATGGGCATTGTGCTGACCATACTAGAGCTCTGTCCAGCATGGGGCATTGTGCTGACCATACTAGAGCTCTGTCCAGCATGGGGCATTGTGCTGATAATACGAGAGCTCTGTCCAGCATGGGGCACTGTGCTGACCACACTAGAGCCCTGTCCAGCATGGGGCATTGTGCTGACCATACTAGAGCTCTGTCCAGCATGGGGCATTGTGCTGACCATACTAGAGCCCTGTCCAGCATGGGGCATTGTGCTGACCATACTAGAGCTCTGTCCAGCATGGGGCATTGTGCTGATAATACTAGAGCTCTGTCCAGCATGGGGCACTGTGCTGACCATACTAGAGCCCTGTCCAGCATGGGGCACTGTGCTGACCACACTAGAGCCCTGTCCAGCATGGGGCATTGTGCTGACCATACTGGAGCATTGTCCAGCATGGGGCATTGTGCTGACCATACTAGAGCTCTGTCCAGCATGGGGCATTGTGCTGACCATACTAGAGCTCTGTCCAGCATGGGGCATTGTGCTGACCATACTAGAGCTCTGTCCAGCATGGGGCACTGTGCTGACCACACTAGAGCCCTGTCCAGCATGGGGCATTGTGCTGACCATACTGGAGCCCTGTCCAGCATGGGGCACTGTGCTGACCATACTAGAGCTCTGTCCCGCATGGGGCATTGTGCTGACCATACTAGAGCTCTGTCCAGCATGGGGCATTGTGCTGATAATACTAGAGCTCTGTCCAGCATGGGGCACTGTGCTGACCATACTGGAGCCCTGTCCAGCATGGGGCATTGTGCTGATAATACTGGAGCTCTGTCCAGCATGGGGCATTGTGCTGACCACACTGGAGCCCTGTCCAGCATGGGGCACTGTGCTGACCATACTGGAGCATTGTCCAGCATGGGGCATTGTGCTGACCATACTAGAGCTCTGTCCAGCATGGGGCATTGTGCTGACCATATTAGAGTTTTGTCCAGCTTGGGGCATTGTGCTGACCATACTAGAGCTCTGTCCAGCATGGGGCATTGTGCTGACCATACTAGAGCTCTGTCCAGCATGGGGCATTGTGCTGATAATACTAGAGCTCTGTCCAGCATGGGGCATTGTGCTGACCATACTAGAGCCCTGTCCAGCATGGGGCATTGTGCTGACCATACTAGAGCCCTGTCCAGCATGGGGCACTGTGCTGACCATATTAGAGTTTTGTCCAGCATGGGGCATTGTGCTGACCATACTAGAGCTCTGTCCAGCATGGGGCATTGTGCTGACCATACTAGAGCTCTGTCCAGCATGGGGCACTGTGCTGATAATACTAGAGCCCTGTCCAGCATGGGGCACTGTGCTGATAATACTAGAGCTCTGTCCAGCATGGGGCATTGTGCTGACCACACTAGAGCCCTGTCCAGCATGGGGCATTGTGCTGACCATACTGGAGCATTGTCCAGCATGGGGCATTGTGCTGACCATACTGGAGCCCTGTGAAGCATGGGGCATTGTGCTGACCATACTAGAGCCCTGTGCAGCATGGGGCATTGTGCTGATAATACTAGAGCTCTGTCCAGCATGGGGCATTGTGCTGACCATACTAGAGCTCTGTCCAGCATGGGGCATTGTGCTGACCATACTAGAGCTCTGTCCAGCATGGGGCATTGTGCTGACCACACTAGAGCCCTGTCCAGCATGGGGCATTGTGCCGATAATACTAGAGCTCTGTCCAGCATGGGGCACTGTGCTGACCATACTAGAGGCCTGTCCAGCATGGGGCACTGTGCTGACCACACTAGAGCCCTGTCCAGCATGGGGCATTGTGCTGACCATAATGGAGCATTGTCCAGCATGGGGCATTGTGCTGACCATACTAGAGCTCTGTCCAGCATGGGGCATTGTGCTGACCATATTAGAGTTCTGTCCAGCATGGGGCATTGTGCTGACCATACTAGAGCTCTGTCCAGCATGGGGCATTGTGCTGACCATACTAGAGCTCTGTCCAGCATGGGGCATTGTGCTGACCATACTGGAGCCCTGTCCAGCATGGGGCACTGTGCTGACCATACTAGAGCTCTGTCCCGCATGGGGCATTGTGCTGACCATACAAGAGCCCTGTCCAGCATGCGGCATTGTGCTGATAATACTAGAGCCCTGTCCAGCATGGGGCATTGTGCTGACCATACTAGAGCATTGTCCAGCATGGGGCATTGTGCTGACCATACTAGAGCCCTGTCCAGCATGGGGCATTGTGCTGACCATACTAGAGCCCTGTCCAGCATGGGGCATTGTGCTGACCATACTAGAGCCCTGTCCAGCATGGGGCATTGTGCTGACCATACTAGAGCCCTGTCCAGCATGGGGCACTGTGCTGACCATTTTGGAGCTCTGTCCAGCGTGGGGCATTTTGCTGACCATACTAGAGCATTGTCCACCATTGGGCACTGTGCTGGCCACACGAGTGTACTGCCCACCATGGGACACTGTGCTGACCACACTAAAAGTGGCCGGCTGTGTGGTTCGCATCATTTTATGGGTCCCATCTTCTGTGCCCTCAGCACCAGTGGGTCTGTAGAGTTGAAAATCGTGGCTGGGAACAGATACAGAGAGAAAGAAATTCACTTTAAAAAGAGAATTGAGAAAAGATTGAAGGCATATTATTTGCAGAAATATGGGAAATGCACAAGAGAATGGGACTAATGGAGTTTTGAGGCCATGGAGGGATACAGACTCAAGAATGAGAATATTAAAATTAAGGTGCTGCCAAACCGAGAGCCATTGTAGATCAGTGAGCACAGGTGTGATGGGTGATCGGGATTTGGTGTGAGTTAAGATACAGGCATCAGAGTTCTGGATGGGCTGTGGTTTATGGAGGTTTATAACTGGGAGGGTGACCAGGATAGATTCGGAATACTCAAGTGTGGATTTAACAAAGGCACATATGAGGGTTTATGCAGCAGATGGGCTGAGGCAGAAGTGGAGACGAGTGATATTACTCAGGTGGTAGTAGACAAGGTGGGTGATGGAGAGAATTTGGAGATGAACTCAAGTAAGGTAAAAATAGAACACAGAGGTTGTAAACTGTCTGGTTCAGCCTCAGGATCGGGTATGTGGTTCACAGATAGGGGATGGAGTTTGTGATGGAGACCAATGGACCAATGACACTGTCTTCTCTCTTCCCACAATTTACGTTCCAGAACAGTATTTCAGTAAACAGGGTTTACAGATCTCCTAGCTGGAAATAGAGACAGTATCAGCAGCAAAGAGGAGAGAGTAAATTACAAGAACTGAAATACCGTTCGCAGTGGTTTATACAGCTGATTTCTGGAGATAGAGATTCAGCAGAAATAACAACAGCAGCAAGGAGGGTAGAGAAAATTACAGGAGCAGTAATGCAGTTAAACATGGTTAATCAAGGTAATTACTGGAGATATTCACCGGGATTAACAACAGCAGCAAGGAGGGTAGAGAAAATTACAGGAGCAGTAATGCAGTTAATCATGGTTTAAGGAATAAATACCTGGAAACAGATACTAACCAGGGACACCAACAAGACCGAGGATGGGATAATAAATGTATTGAGCAATCCGAAGTGCGAGGTAGATGCGAAAGTCTAATGAGAACCGATCATAATGTGTAGAAAGATAGTGAAGTTCTGAGGATAAACTCTTGCTCATTGTTGTAACATTCCAATCTATTGTTCTCAGATTCTGACCCATTGTTCTCAGATTCTGACCCATTGTTCTCAGATTCTGATCTATCCTCTCCCTCTCTCTGGAGCCGCTGATCCCTGTGAGTGCCGGGCGTGATGCTCCCGCTGACAGTATGATAACACATCGAAAGGAGTCCCATATTAATAGGAGAGGGAAACCCTCCTGTGACACAATCAGGGTCCATGGAGACTGACATTAATTACAGTCACTGAACAAACAGTTTCAGTTAACACCTTTCTATCCAACACCTTTTTGAACCACAATAAACTGGAACTCTTACCCAGTCTGAATGGATGGATAGGGGTTTCTGAGGGAAGGAATGCTGGAAATAGCAGAGGCACTGGCCAGAATCTTCCAATCCTCCTTGGATATGGGTGTGATGACAGAGGATTGGAGGATTTTAAATCTTACATCCTGTTTAAAAAAGGAGATATGCGATAAATGCTGTAATTACTGACCAGTCAGACTAGTGTCACGACTGGGGACATTTGTAGACGTGACAACCCAAGAGAAAAATACTTGTTGCTTGTAAAAACATTGGATAGTAAATGGTTAGCAACCTGGATATGCTAAAGACTATTGATGTCTGGCAAACAACAACAACAACAACAATTTATATTTAGATATTGCCTTTAATGTTATAAAACATCCCAAGGTGCTTCACAGGAGCATTATGAAGCAAAGTGCGAACTGAGATACAACAGGAGATATTAAGTCAAAGGACCAACAGCTTAGCCAAAGAGGAAGGTTACAAGGAATGTCTTAAAGGAGGAAAGTGAGATGGAGAGGTGCAGAGGCGGAGATGTGTAGGGAGGATACTGCAGCTTGGGCCCCGGCAGCTGAAGGCACGGTCGCCAGTGGTGCAGTGATTAAAATAACGGATGTAAAAGAGACCAGAATTAGAGGAGCACAGATGTCTCGATGGGTTCTGGAGCTGGAGGAGATTACAGAGATAGGGAGGGGCGAGGCCACTGAGAGATATGACAACAAGGATGAGAATTTTAAAATCAAGATATTGCTTGACTGGGAGCCAATGTCGGTCAGTGAGATATAAACGGGACTTGGTGTGAGCTAAGACATGGGTAGCAGAGTTTTGGATGACCTCATGTTTACAGAGAGTAGATGTGGGAGATCAGCCAGGAGTGATTTGGAATAGTCACATCGAGAGGTGACAAAGGCATGAATGAGGTTTCAGCAGCAGATGGGCTGAGACAGGGGTGAAGTCAGGCGATGTTACTGAGGTGGCAATAGGCGGTTGTAATGATCCCCTGAAAATGAGGTTAAAGCTCATTTTGTGGTGAAATGTGACACCAAGGCTGTAAACATATTGTCTGAATCTCAGACTGTCACCAGGAAGAGGGATGGAATCAATAGCAAGGGAACAGAGTTGGAGTGGGGAGTTAAAACAATGGCTTCAGTCTTCCCAATATTTAATTGGAGGAAATTTCTGCTCATCCAGTACTGGGTGTCGGATAATCAGTCTGATAATTTAACAACAGTGGAGGAATGGAGAGAGGTGGTGCTGAGGTGAACTTGATGGTGTTCTTTGATAAAACAATGGAGAGTGTTGATGAGGGTGGTGTGATTGAAGTTATACATATGGACTTTCAAAAGGTGTTCGATCAAGTGACATTCAATAGACAGGTTAGGAAAACTGAACACTATGGATTAAAGGTACAGTGAAAGTGTGGATATAACATTGGCTAAGGAACAGTAAACAGAGAGAAGTGGTGAAAGGTTGTTGTTCAGACTCAATGGGAGTATACAGTGGTGTTCCCCTGGGCTCAATATTAGGACCACTGCCCTTTTTGCTCTTGGAAACCCAGGGTGGGTAGGGCAGAGGCCATTCCTCCTCTTTCTTTCCAGAGCTTTCCCTCTCTCTGCAGCTTCTGCTCCATTTGTTGATCATGTTACAGACGCAGAGACACTGTAACTACAGTCCCCATTCATCGTACAGAGTTGTGTCACCAAGTCCTCTCTCCTCCCTGAATGTCTGCAGCAGCTCATAACACAACCTCCAGAAAACCATCCACAGCACCTCCACTAACTTTGTAATAACAGAAGTAAGTCAAAAGCCCCTCACCTGCAAGTTGGACGCCTGGTCCTTTTAACTAACACTAGAGGGGGATCCTCGTGCTGCTGAATGTATGTTCAGCTGAGAGTGACTAACACAGGTGGTCAGTATACATGCAAGGACCAAGTATCAAAGACGTACATCAAAGTTGCTGAAATGGCTGATCGACTTCATATTCAGACCTCTCCTCACACTACAGACACACACACGTTACACCGACACGAGCACCCCGGCCAGCCTGGGTGTCCTGTACAATGTGCTGGATGTGACCGGCAGTGCAGCTCACACCATTTTATGGATCCAAGCTTCCACAGCATGAGTGCAGCAGGAGAGATGAAATGTGTGGTCAGGAAAACCACACTGTGGCTGTCTGGATACAAAATTGTCTGGCCCATAGAAGACAGAGGGTGTTAGTAGATGGAAAGTATTCAGCATGGAGCTCGGTGACCAGTGGTGTTCTGCAGGGATCTGTTCTGGGACCTCTGCTCTTTGTGATTTTTATAAATGACTTGGATGAGGAAGTGGAAGGCTGGGTTAGCAAGTTTGCCGATGACACGAAGGTTGCTAGAGTTGTGGATAGTGTGGAAGGCTGTTGTAGGTTGCAACGGGACATTGACAGGATGCAGAGCTGGGTTGAGAAGTGGCAGATGGAGTTCAACCTGGAAAAGTGTGAAGTGATTCATTTTGGTAGGTCGAATTTGAATGCAGAATACAGGCTTAAAGACAGGGTTTTTGGTAGTGTGGAGGAACAGAGGGATCTTGGGGTCCATGTCCAGAGATCGCTCAAAGTTGCCACCCAAGTTGATTGGGTTGTTAAGAAGGCGTATGGTGTGTTGGCTTTCATTAACGGGGGATTGAGTTTAAGGGCTGCGAGGTTATGCTGCAGCTCTATAAGGCCCTGGTTCGAACACACTTGGAATATTGTGTTCAGTTCTGGTCGCCTCATTATAGGAAGGGTATGGATGCTTTAGAGAGGGTGCAGAGGAGATTTACCAGGATGCTGCCTGGACTGGAGGGCATGTCTTATGAAGAAAGATTGAGGGAGCTAGGGCTTTTCTCATTGGAGCGAAGAAGGATGAGAGGTGACTTGATAGAGGGGTACAAGATGATGAGAGGCATAGATAGAGTGGATAGTCAGAGACTTTTTCCCAGGTGGAAAGGGCTATCACTAGTGGGCATAATTTTAAGGTGACTGGAGGAAGGTTTCAGGGAGATGTCAGAGGTAGGTTCTTTACACTGAGAGTGGTGGGTGCGTGGAATGCGCTGCCAGTGGTGGTAGTAGAAGCAGATACATTAGGGAAATTTAAGCGACTCTTGGATCGGTACATGGATGATAGGAGAATGAAGGGTAGGTAGTTAGTTTGATCTTAGAGTAGGTTAAAGGTTCGGCACAACATCGTGGGCCGAAGGGCCTGTACTGTGCTGTACTGTTCTATGCTCTATGTTCTATGTTATATGAAGAGAGGCAGAGGGAAAGAAACTCACTTTTAAGCCGGAATTGGAAAAAAGATTTTTAAGAGGAACAAGTTTCAGGAACATTGGAAATGAACAGGGGATTGGGATAATCAGAGGGGTGAGGACATGGAGGGATTTGATCACATGAGTGAGAATATTAAAATTGAGGTGTAACTGGACCAAGAGCCAATGTAGGGCAGTCAGCACAGGGATGTTGGATGAACAGAATTTGGTGCAAATTAGAAGATGGCAGCAGAGTTTTGGATGACCACAGGTTACAGAGAGCAGGATGTGGGAGACCAGCCAGGAGTGTGTTCGAATAGTCAAGTCTCGAGATAAAAAAGGCATGGATGAGGTTTTTAGCAGCAGATGAATTGAGCTCTCTCTCTCTCGTTCTTTCTCTCTCTGTCGGCCTCATTTGCTCTGTCCCACACTCAGAATCTTATAAGTTTCAATCAAGTCGCCTCTTACTCTTCTAAACTCCAGCTGACATAAGCCTAGCCTGTCCAGCCTTTCCTCATTAGAGAACACCCCCATTCCAGGCATTAGTCTAGTAAACCATCTCTGAACTGCTTCGAATGCATTTCCACCTGTCCTTAAATGAGGAGACCAATACTGTACACAGTATTCCAGAAGTGGTCTCCCTATATAACTGAAACATAACCTCCCTACATTTGTATTCAATTCTTCCTGCATTGGACGATAACATTCTATTAGTTTTCCTAATGACTTGCAATACCTACATATTAACCTTTTACAATTCATGCACAAGGACTCTCAGTTCCCCCTGGATGGTAGAGCTCTGAAATCTCTCACCATTGTGATTATATGCTTAATTTTTATTCTTCCTGCCAAAATGGACAATTTCATATTTTCCCACATTATACTCCATTTACCAGATCTTTACCCACTCACTCAATCTATCTACCCCTTTGTGGTTCACTTGTGTCCATGTCACAACATACTGTCTGACCGACGTTTCTGTCATCAGCAAATTTAGCAAACATACCTTTGGCCCCTTCATCCAAGTGATTTATATAAATTGTAAAGAGCTAAGGTACCCGCACTGATCTCTGTGACACACCACTCGTTACATCTTGCCAAACAGAAAATGATCCATTTAAGCCTACTCTCTGTTTCCTGTTAGCTAGCCAATCTTCTATCCAAGCCAATAGGTTGCCCCCGACACCATGAGCTTTTATATTCCGCAATGAACTTTGATGTGGCACATTATGAAATCCCTTCTGGAAATCTAAGTACAGTACATCCACCAGTTCCCCTTTATCCACAGCACCTGTTACTTCTTCAAAGAACTTCAATAAATTGGTTAAACATGGTTTCCGTTTCACAAAAGCATGTTGACTCTGCCTGATCACCTTGAATTATCCTGTGTGTCCTGCTATAACGTCTTTACTAATAGCTTCTTACATTTGATCCATAGCCAGAAAGCCTTTCTCACCTGCCACAGGCCGTATGTCCACTATGTCTATTCTGATTTTGTGCTGTATTTGAACTGTTACTCCTCAATAAACTGCTTGTGACCCTTCGACCTCCTTTTGGTTAATCTGTGACCCTGGATCAGATCTTACATTGGTGTAGGAGAGGGAACACAGCTCATGTCAAAGTCCTGCCTCCCTTTTATATGATCCTGCATAATGGACAGGGACTACTGGGCAGTAATGTGCTCAAAGGTTATCAGCAGTAATTGATTATCCCTATATTTATATATTGTAGAACATTAAAACATGCCCCTACTCTGGTGTCCAGTGCACCCTCAATATTCATGATTAAAATATCAGAGGAGTGGGAACCAGACACCTCTGATCACCCGGAGGTACAGGCGATTCTCGAGTCCGTGTCGAGTGTATCCACAACCCATAAAGATAACTGTGCAAACATGAGCAGACCCGAAGAAATTAACTGACCATTGCATGATCCATGAAGCAGTATTCTTACCGAGCTGAAATTATGTCATGCATTCCAGACAATATCATGTCATTGTTATACCAGGGTGTAGTTCATGAAGCCATGTTCCCTTCTAACTGCCCGATTTGACTGGTTGGAAAGCCGGATGGCAGCTGGTGACTGACTATTGACCACCACAAACTCAATTCAGTCAACCCTGCGTGAACCCGGTTGTCTGAAAGACACCCACCTCACCATCCCGGATTCTCAGTGGCAGGGCTGTCTTCTCCACCCTGGATATCTCTAATGTTTATTGGAGTATCCCAGTAAAACTAGAGAAACAAATTAAATTCACATTCACTTCTGAGGACCAGAGGTACTCCTGGACATGTCTGTCACAAGGGGTTCCACAATAACCCCACTATTTTCAACAAACGTGTAGCCGGGTCCCTTCTGAGCTTTTCACAGTCTTCCTGCTCGCTGCAATATGTCGATGATCTTCTCATCACCGTGTCCACACATTTAACCCTTTTACAGGAACTACTGCAGTGACTTTGGGAGCTGGACTAAAAGAACATCCACGTAAGGCCCAGCTGGTGCAAGACCGTGTCACCTTTCTACGTGCCCAGATCAGATCATCCTGCATCAGCCCACACCAGCGTCAGGCCGAGACCATCCAGTGTCTACCCCTGTTCACCTCAAAGTCCTGCCCTGTGTCCTATCCTCAGGCTGGTGGGGTATCAGTGGACCCTCATCCCTCGATTTGCAGAGACTGTGACTCCTCTTTATGAACTAACTAATGATGGTGATGACCAGGTTTAACCCAGTTGGACTGAAGAGAGCATAGAAGCAGTAACACAATTGAAGAAATCTGTCGCCCAGGCAACGTGTCTTATCTCACCTAACCCTGACAAGACTTTCAACATGGAGGTGGTGGACACAGTGAAAAGCCTGACTGCTGTCCTATGTAGAGAAAACCAGGAGAAACTACTCCCTATTGTGAATGATCCTGAATTGTCAGTGGGACTGAACTGATTTACTCTGTTTGTGAAGGACATTTGTTAACCACGTTCTGGGGCATCAAACATTTCACTTACATCACGGGGTTCCACAGGGTGATACTGCCCAGTCCATTATAAACTTTCCCAGTATAGGGCAGCACAGTGGTGCAGTGATTGGCACCGCAGCCTCACAGCTCCAGTGATCCGGGTTCAATTCTAGGTACTGCCTGTGTGGAGTTTGCCAGTTCTCCCTGTGTTTGCGTGGGTTTCCTCCGGGTGCTCCGGTTTCTACCCACATGCCAAAGACTTGCAGGTTGATCGGTAAATTGGCCATTAACAATTGCCTGTAGTATAGGTAGGTGGTAGGGAAACATCGGGACAGGTGGGGATGTGGTAGGAATATGGAATTAGTGTAGGATTAGTATAAACGGGTGGTTGATGGTCCGCACAGACTCGGTGGGCCGAAGGGCCTGTTTCACTGCTGTATCTCTAAACTAAACTAAAAGTAGTAATAGTATTCCCCTGTCAGAGAGTCGTAGAGTCATAGTCATTTCAGCACAGAATGAGGCCATTCTGCTCATCGAGTCCATGCCAGCTCTTTGTCGATAAATCCAGCCAGTCTCATTCCCCAGCTCTGACTCCATATTCCTGCAAGTTTATTTCCATCAAGTGTTCTTCCAATATCCTTTTGAAATAATTCACCTTCTCTGCTTCCACCACCCTCGGAGGCAATGATTTCCAGGCCATTACCACTCGTTGTGTAAAAATGTTGTTCATCACATCCCCCTTAACTCTTGCCCTCAATCTTAACTCTAGTCATTGTACCATCAGCTAATGCAACATCTTTTCCTGTCTATCTTATCCAAACAGGTCATCATCTTGTATACATGTATCAAATCTCCCCTCAATCTCCTTTACTCCAAGGAAGACAATCCCAGCTTTTACAGACTATATTGTACTGAAAATCCTCCATCTCTGGAACCATTAAAGTAACCCTCCTCTACACCCTGTCAATGACCCTCACATCCTTCCTAAAGTGTGGTGAACAGAACTGGATGCAGTACTCCACTTGGGGCCTAACCAGAGCTTCATAAAGTTACAGCATAACTTTCCTTCTTCTGAACTCACCACCTCTATCTATGAAGCCCAAGATCCCATATGCTTTACTGACGACTCTCTCAATATATCCTGCCACCTTCAGGGATCTATGTGCATGAACCCCATGTCCCTTTGTCTCTGCACACTCTTTCGAACTTTACCATTAAGTGTATATTGCCTCTCCCTGTTACTTCTGATAAAATGCATCACTTGACACTTGTCTGTATTAAATTCCATTTGCCTCTCGTCTGCCCATTCTGCTAGCCTATCTCTGTCCTCTTACATCGATTGGTATCAACCTCAATGCCTGCCCCGCCTCCAAGTTTGGTATCACTTGCAAATTTTGAAATGTTTCTCTGTAAGCCATTATCCAAATCATTTATACATATCAGAATAAAACAGTGTTCCTAGCACTAACCCTTGGGGAACACAACTGTCTATTTTTCTCCAGTTTGAATACCAACTATTTACCGCAACTCACTGTTTTCTGTCATTAAGTCAGTTTTATATACAAGCTGACACTGACCTTCCTTTTCCATCAGCATCAATTAACTGTCCAATTCTCACAAACAGATTGTGAAATAAAGTACAAATTCAGCTTAAAATTAAGTGAAATGCTAAATGTAAAATTAACAAATTGTTGGAAAGAGATCGACTCTTAGATCACTTAAAATTCAATCTCTCGATAACTTTACTGCATTTAGTACTCTGTCCAAGCAGGACTCCCTAAAACTGGACTCAGTGCAGCTTATTGCATTTAGGGTTTGGGGAGAGAATTCAAAAGCTTAGGGATGAGACCAGAAAGTGCTGGAAATACTCAGCAGGTCTGGCAGCATCTGTGTAGAGAGAAACAGAGTTAATGTTTCCGGTCTCTGACCCTTCATCAGAACTGGTAAACGTTAGGAATGTATCAGTCTGTAATTTAATCTATCCCCTCTCCGTCTCATCACAGTCCTTCCTTCTTGTTCTTCTTCCCACTTCCCCTCTTTCACTTGCTCAAAGACTGTTACATTTCTAACGTTTACCAGTTCTGATGAAGGGGCACAGATCTGAAATATTAACTCTGTTTCTCTCTGCACAGATGCTGCCAGACCTGCTGAGTATTTCCAGTGTTCAGCATCAGTAATATTTTGCTTTTATTTTAGTGTTTAATTGACTGACATTTATCTTCCAGGAATTACTCCCTGGAAGTTCTGCTCTACTCTTCCAGAGCGTAGGGCCTCGGCAGCTGAAGGCAGGACCACCAATGGTAGAGCAATTAAACTCGGAGATGCTCAAGAGGCCAGAAATAGATGAGTGCAGATATCTCGGAGGGTTGTCGGGCTGGAGGAGATTACACAGATAAGGAGTAGTGAGATAATGAAGGATTTGAAAAGAAGGCTGAGAGTTTTAAAATTGAGGTGTTGCTGACCAGGAGCCAATGTAGGTCAGTGCGTCCAGGGGGTAATGGGTGAACAGGACTTGGTGTGAGTTAGGACATGGGCAGCAGTGCATTGGATCACCTCAGGGTTATGGGGAGTAGAATGTGGGAGACCAGCCAGGAGTGTGTTGGACTAGTCGAGTCTACAGGTAACACAGGCAAGGGGGAGTGTTTCATCAGCAGAAGAGCTGAGAGAGGGGCAAAGTTGGGTGATGATACGGAAGTGTAAGTAGGCTGTTTTAGTAATATTTAGCAGGAAGCTCGTCGCAGCGTCAACTATGAAACCAGGTTGTGAACAGTTTGCTTTAGCTTCAGACAGTTGCCAAGGAGAGAGATCCAGTCTGTAGCAAGGAAACTTTTGACGTGGGGTTTGAAAACAACGACAGCAGTCTTCCTAATATTTAATTGGCATGGCAGATGTGTGAGGAGATACATTGTCAGAAGATTTGATATATATTATCCGTTCATGGGATGTGGGTGTCGTTGACTAGGCCAGCATTTATTGCCCATCCATAATTGCCCTTGAGAAGGTGATGGTGAGCTGCATGCAAAGAACAAAGAACAAATAAAATTACAGCACAGGAACAGGCCCTTCGGCCCTCCAAGCCGACGCCGATCCAAATTCTCTATCTAAACCTGTCGCCTATTTTCTAAGGGTCTGTATCTCTTTACTTCCTGCCCATTCATGTATCTGTCTAGATACAACTGAAAAGACGCTATCGTGCCCGAGTCTACCACCTCCACTGGCAATGCGTTCCAGGCACCCACCACCCTCTGCATAAAGAACTTTCCACGCATATCCCCCCTAAACTTTCCCCTCTCACTCTGAACTCGTGTCCCCTTGTAATTGAATCCCCCACTCTGGGAAAAAGCTTCTTGCTATCCACCCTGTCTCTCCCTCTCATGATTTTGTACACCTCAATCAGGTCCCCCCTCAACCTCCGTCTTTCTAATGAAAATAATCCTAATCTACTCAACCTCTCTTCATAGCTAGCGCCCGCCATACCAGGCAACATCCTGGTGAACCTCCTCTGCACCCTCTCCTAAGCATCCACATCCTTTTGGTAATGTGGCGACCAGAACTGCACGCAGTATTCCAAATGTGGCCGAACCAAAGTCCTAGACAACTGTAACATGACCTGCCAACTCTTGTACTCAATACCCCGTCCGATGAAGGAAAGCATGCCGTATGCCTTCTTGACCACTCTATTGACCTGCGTTGCCACCTTCAGGGAACAATGGACCTGAACATCCAAATCTCTATGTACTTCAATTTTCCCCAGGACTTTTCCATTTACTGTATAGTTCACTCTTGAATTGGATCTTCCAAAATGCATCACCTCGCATTTGCCCTGATTGAACTCCATCTGCCATTTCTCTGCCCAACTCTCCAATCTATCTATATTCTGCTGTATTCTCTGACAGTCCCCTTCACTATCTGCTACTCCACCAATCTTAGTGTCGTCTGCAAACTTGCTAATCAGACCACCTATACTTTCCTCCAAATCATTTATGTATATCACAAACAACAGTGGTCCCAGCACGGATCCCTGTGGAACACCAGTGGTCACACGTCTCCATTTTGAGAAACTCCCTTCCACTGCTACTCTCTGTCTCCTGTTGCCCAGCCAGTTCTTTATCCATCTAGCTAGTCCACCCTGGACCCCATGCGACTTCACTTTCTCCATCAGCCTACCATGGGGAACTTTATCAAACGCCTTACTGAAGTCCATGTATATGACATCGACAGCCCTTCCCTCATCCATCAACTTTGTCACTTCCTCAAAGAATTCTATTAAGTTGGTAAGACATGACCTTCCCTGCACAAAACCATGTTGCCTATCACTGATAAGCCCATTTTCTTCCGGATGAATGACCAGGGATAATACAAGCTGAATGGCACAACTTTAAAGCTATTGAGAGTAACAGAGAGACCTGAGGTGTTTGTATACAATCTTTGAAAGTAACTGGACAGGTTAACAAACAGTTCACAAAGCAAATAGATTCCTAAGCTTGATTAATAGAGACACAGAGTAGACTGGCCAGGATATTGTGTTAACCCTATAGAAAAGACTAGTCCGGCTTCATCTGGAGTATTGTGTCCAATACTGGAAACCACACTTTAGGAAGGACATGAAACCTTGGAGAGGGGACAGAAGAGTTTTACTGGAACTTTTCCAGGGATGAGGGATTACAGTTATGTAGCTGGGATTGTTTTCCTTGGAGCAGAGACATTTACAAGGTGATCAGATAGGGATATTTAACATCATGAAGGGTTTATATAAATTATATAATGTTTCTAATGTATGAGGGGCCATTAACCAGAGGACATAGATTTATGGTGATTGGAAAAAAGAAGCAGAGTTGACATGGGGATTATTGTAATGCAATTTTTGTTTCGGATTTGCAAATTATTCTGTGATAGGCTGAAGGATACAGATTCAAAAGTAGATTCAAAAAGTGATTTGGTTAGATATTAAGGTGAAAAGATCAAGGATCTGGGAAAGATCCAGGGTGTGGAACTCACTGGAAACTCATCAAAAGAGCCAGCACAGACTTCATAGACCAAATGACCCCCTTCCATGCAATGCTATTATATGTTTCTATGACTTTTCCTGCCTGTACTTTTACAATTTTCCTATCGTTTCAAAAGGTGTTTGATAAAGTACTATATAACAGCCGTGTGACCCAATTAGAAACACATGGGATTAAAGGGCCAAAGTCAGCCGAGGCTCAGTTTGTAGCTCTCTCCACTTTCAGTCACAAGCTTCCAGGATCAAGTGTCATGAAATGGCTTTTTCACAAGAATCAAGGCTGACAGTGCAGCGACAGTACTGAGGGAGTATTGCGCTATCAGATGAGCAGTCTTTGGAATGAAACGTTAAACCAAGGCCCCATCTGCCCTCTCAGGTGGATGCTAATGATCCTGTGGGATTAAGTAGAAGCAGATCAGGGGAATTATTCCCTGTGGCCTGGACAATATTTATCCATCAAGCAACATCATAAAAACAGATCTGGTCATTATCACATTGCTGCTTGTGGGATCTTGCTGTGCGAAAATTGGCTGCCCTTTTTCCGACAGTACAAGAGTGAGTAGGCATTATAAGTATACGTTGATTGTAAATCGCTTTGGAACATGCAGTAGTCATGAAAGGCGCTACATAAATGGAAGTCCTTTTTTTTCTTTTTCAATCCCAGCATGCAAGAAATTAGTTAGGTGACAGGTATCAGAGAGTGGGGAATAATGGCTGTTTTTCAGCTGGAGCGAAGTACACAGTGGGGTTCCCCAGGGTGACTGTTGGGATCCCTGGTGTTGCATGCCAATGCAGTGGGCTTGTGTACAGAGGGGGTAATGTCCAAGTTTTCAGATGGAAGGAAACTCAGAAATGTTAATAAACAGTGAGAAGGATAGTAACAGACTTCAGGAGGACAGAGACTGACTGATGAAATGGGCAGGAACATGGCAGATGGAATTTAACACATTGAAATGTGAAGTGAGACATTTGGGTAGGAAGTATGAGAAGAAAAAAATATAAAATAAATGGTACCATTATAGAGTGAGTGCATGATTAGAGAGACCTAGGGTGTAAACACACAGATCTTAGTTAGTAACATGCAGTGTCCTTGGTGTTAGAGAGAGAGACACAGAGTAATAAAACTCAGGAGGAAATGCTGATATTTATACATCATTGGTTAGGTCCCAGATGGAGAATTGTGTCCAATTCTGATCACCACACATTGGTAAGGATGTCAAGGACGTAGTGAAGATACAGAGGTGAATTACGAGAATGGTACCAGGGATCTGGGAATACAGTTACGTGGATAGATTCGAAAAGCTGGGATTGTTATCATTAGAGCAGTGATAGGTAAGGGGAGATTTGATATAAAATTCAAAATTATGAAGGGTTTTGATAAGGTAATCAATGTGAAACTGTTTCCAGTGTCAGAAACAGGGGTGGCACAGTGGTGCAGTGGTTAGCATTGCAGCCTCATATTATGGGTACTGCCTGTGTGGAGTTTGTGGGTTTCCTCCCTCAGCCAAAAGTCGTGCAGGTTGATAGGTAAATTGGCCATTATAAATTGCCCCTAGTATAAGTAGGTGGTAGGGGAATATAGGGACAGGTGAGGATGTGGTAGGAATATGGGATTAGTGTAGGATTAGTATAAATGGGTGGTTAATGGTCGGCACAGACTCGGTGGGCCGAAGGGCCTGTTCGAGTGCTGTATTTCTAAATCCAAAAATCTAAAGTTCAGTATTAAGAAGACACAGGCTGAAGGTAATTGACAAAAAACCAGAGGTGAAATGAGGAGAATTTTCTTCCACAGCGAGTTGTTGGGATCTGGAATTCACTGGCTGAAAACATGGTGGAAGCAGATTCAATAATATCATTCAAAAGGCAATTTAGCAAATACTTGAAAAGGAAAAGAAAAACAGGAGTCTGGGGAAAGAGGAGGAAAGAGGAACGAATTAGATGGCTCTTTCGAAGAGACAGCACTGACACAAAGGGCCGAATAGCCTTCTTCTGTGCTGCATCAATCTCTTATTTTATGAGCAAGAGAAAGTGAGTGAAGAGAGAGAGAAAGACAGAGTGTGAGAAAGTGTGAAAGAGAGAACAGCAAATAGAAATAGAGAGTACGTTGTGTTTTTGGGCAGAGGGATTATGATCTGCCCGTGCCCGTTCCTGTTGAGGCAGGTGACAAACACACTTCCTGCTGCCTCCTCATTTCCATGAATTCTACGTGCCACCCCGGGTTACCTGCGCTGCTGTCTGTCTGGATGCTTCACAGGGCCCTAAAGGTGTGTGAGGCTGACACATGTTTCAGCCAGGTTCAGCTTTTAAACGCAGTCTGTCCCTCTTAAAGAGGTGATGCACTGATTCACTGGAGGCTGCTGCTGCTCACTGTGAATTCTGCAATTGGAGACAAGGTAAATAGCACACTGCAACAGAGGTTTCTGCGGTTCACGGATGTGGGGATGGATGTCTTAGTTACGAAGGGTGACAGGAGGAGAGAGGCTCTGTTTCTGTGTGGTGAGGTGGAGACTCCCAAGGAACGTCCTCCGAAGGGGATCAGTGAAGGTGGCCAGGGAGGTCAATGCAAGAATTCTCGCCATGAGAATCTGGCAGCAGAGCCAGAAGAAGTTTAATGAGCTCATACGGGTGGTCAATGTCATTGAATTAATCTCCAAATGGCATCTCCTACCCACAACATCACCAACCTCTCACACTGCTCAATACACCACACCCCCGTCACTCACCCATCAGCAGTCCCTAACACTCAGGACTCACACCTAACATTCACATACTCCACCTTACCCTCACACACCTTGTACTGATAGCAGCCTCACACCCACCTCTCACTGCCTCCAATTACCTACAGCTATTCAGCTATGGCAGGCACATCATCAAAACACAGTGTAAAACAATCATTAATATTCTGCCTTCTTTCTTGCAGGACAAGGTGACCCATAATCACAGGGAGCAGCAAGTGAACCGGCGAGTGACCAGGCATACCTTCAACCCCTGAGCCTGAGGGAGGAGATGATTCTTCACATCATGGGACCAGCTGTGACAGAGCCCGTGGCCTCCGGCATCACCAAGAGCATTCAGGATGATGCTATGTTCCTGTCTTATGCCCCTTCTTAACTCCCACCTCCCCCCGCATCCTGCTGTCTGGGATGATGTACAAGCTGCAGATGGTGGGATCATGGACCTCCTGCTTTCCAACCCACCCACAATCTCTCATCCCAATACGACCCTTCTGATTTTACACTTCCCAATGGTACCCCAAAACTGCCAGCTTCCCAGTCACAGCAGCTCCAGGAGACAGAGAGAGAGCATCAGCACAGGACTGATGGTGAAGCCCCATCACTTAGTCTGATACTCACAGCCTCCAGCTCAAATACATCCACTGTGTGTGCCTTAGAGGCTGGTAGAGAGTCGGAATCTGCACATGCTGATTCACGGAAAACGCACGAACTGCAGCCAGGGCAGGGGGAAAGGATTGTGCATGTGGCAGCTCCCGGACAGCGAGGTCACAAACGTGTTATAATACACAGGACTCAGATCAGAACATTACTGGGCTGCTGCCTATGTCGAGGTGGTACAGTTTGAATCGATGCACTCAAGGCCCAGAGCTGCTCGAGGACGTCCTGAAAGGTCATCTGCAGTCTCCCCGAATGAAAGTCAGCAGTCTTCCACCAGCCTTGCTGCAGTCACTAGGGAAACACTGGGGAGCACGAGGCAAGTCGAGGGAACGCACAAGACAGAGACTAAGGGAATTTCCAAGGGTGAATAGTTCCATTTTTCTTTTGTATAATTGGATGTGTTGTTGGATAAAGATGTTACTGAAAAGGTTTATGTTGGTGGTTTTTATTACAGGATGGTGACCAAGGGAACACTGTGATGGGGCATCTCAGATGGGTGAAATGGTGGAGAATGGGTGATCCATGGTGGGAAAGGGAAGTTGTCCTATGGGAAACAAAATCTTAGCAGGGACTCTCCGACAGCTTGTCTAGTTCGAAGGCGTCCAGGAAATATCCTCCCTGCGTCCTACTCCTCCTCCTGAGGTGTCCTCCGGATTCCTGGTGCCAATGCCTGTGTCCTCATGATGGTGATGATATGAAGGGTGCAGCAGAACACCATGAACTTGGACACCTGCTTCAGTGTGTACTGGAGGGCTCTCCCCGAGCGGTTCAGACATTGGAAGCATTGCTTCATCACACCGATGGTCTGTCCCACCATGTTCCTGGTGACTCCATTGCTCACATTATACACATGTTAATTGTGGGAGGTTGGGTGGCGGTGGTAGGTGGTTTGGGGATGCAGAAACATGAGCTGTGTCTAGACGGTTTTTTTCTTGGCCTCCGAGGAGCCATAGTCTGGTTCTGTATGGAAGCCCTAAGTGTTGAGAATGGCTGACTGCTTCAGAATGAAGGTATGGTGGCTGCTGACAGGGTAGTGAACATTCACCAACATGATGTACTGGGCATGCTCACACACCAACTGTACATTAATGGAGTGAGAGTTCTTTCAGTTCCTGTACCTCTCCCCATTGACATGGGGCCCCTGCAGAGACACCTCCACCATCAGGATTCCCGCTATCCTGACAAAGCCACGTGATCTCTCATTCTGCTTCTCCCTGCTGAGCGAAAAAACGATGACATAGATGGTCACCCTCACCTCCCAGAATTATCAATGGGAATGGACAACACACAGGCCTCGCAACTACTGGTCAGTTAGTTTAACATCAGTGGTGAGGAAGGTTTTAGAAACTAAATCAGCGGGAAAAAAATCAACACACACTAGGAGATGTTTGAGTTAATTAAGGGTTGTCTGCACGGATTTTTAAAAAGCAGATCATGCTTTCATGAACTAATTGAATTTATTTTGATGAAGTAACAGAGCAGGTTGATGAAAAGAATGTGGTGGATGGTCTACATGGATTTTGAGAAAGCGTTTGATTAAGTACCACACAAAAGGATGTGGAAGCTTTACAGAGGGTGCAGAGGAGATTTACCAGGATGCTGCCTGGACTGGAGGACATGTCTTACGAAGAAAGGTTGAGGGTGCTCGGTCTTTTCTCATTGGAACGAAGAAGGATGAGAGGTAACTTGACAGAGGGCGTACAAGATGATGAGAGGCATAGATAGATTGGATAGCCAGAGACATTTTCCCAGGGCAGAAAGGGCTATCACCAGGGGGCATAATTTTAAGATGATTGGAGGAAGGTTTAGGGGAGATGTCAGAGGTAGGTTCTTTACACAGAGAGTGATGGGTGCGTGGAAAGCACTGCCAGCGGCGGTAGTAGAAGCAGATACATTCGGGACATTTAAGTGACTCTTGGATAGGTACATGGATGATAGTAGAATGAAGGGTGTGTCGGTAGTTTGATCTTAGAGTAGGTTAAAGGTTCGGCACTACATCGTGGGCCGAAGGGCCTGTACTGTACTGTACTGTTCTATGTTCTAAAATGTTGGATAACAAAATTGAATGACATGGATTAGCATCCAATTGGATCAAATATTGATTGATGGAAAGAAAAGGGTGAGTCGTGTTAAATGGTAGTTTTTCAGACTGGAGGATGGTAGGCAGTGATGTTCCCCAAGGGTCAGTGCTAGGACCACTTTTTTTTGCTATATATAAATGACTTGGATCTTGGAATACAGAGCAGAATTTCAAGGCTTGCCAATGACACCGAACTTGGACGCGTGGCAAACACTGAGGATGACACAAACTGCCTGCAACAGGCTATCGACAATCCAGCAGAATTAACAGAGAAATGGCAGGTGGAATTTAGTACAGAGGAGTGTGAGGTGATGCCTTATGCCAGAAGGAATAGGAAGGCAAGATAGACTTAATGACATAGTTCTGAACATTGTGCAGGAGCAGAGGGACCTGGGGCTCCATATGCATTTATCATTGCAGGTGGCAGGACATATTAGGAGAGTGTTTAGCAAAACATATCAGATCTTGGAGGCAAGGATACAAAAGCAGGGAAACATAGAAACATAGAAAATAGGAGCAGAAGTAGGCCATTCGGTCCTTCGAGCCTGCTGCGCCATTCGTTATGATCATCGCTGATCATCCAACTCAGTCATCTTTTCCCCCCATATCCTTTGATCCCTTTAGAACCAAGAGCTATATCTAACTCCTTCTAAAAAACATACAATGTTTTGGCCTCGACTGCTCCCTGTGGTAGTGAATTCCACAGGCTCACCACTCTCTGGGTGAAGAAATCTCTCCTCATCTCAGTCCTGAAAGGTTTACCCCTTATCCTTGGACTGTTACCCCTGGTTCTGGACATCCCAACATCGGGAACATCCTTCCTGCATCTAGTCTGTCCAGACTGATTATAA
Organism: Heterodontus francisci; assembly: GCF_036365525.1. Taxonomy (NCBI): domain Eukaryota; kingdom Metazoa; phylum Chordata; class Chondrichthyes; order Heterodontiformes; family Heterodontidae; genus Heterodontus; species Heterodontus francisci. The sequence goes on along the minus strand of NW_027141039.1, from coordinate 2,907,229 downwards.
TTCTGCAGGTTTCTATGAGATCCCTCCCTCACTCTTCTGAACTCCAGCGAATATAATCCTAACCGACTCAATTTCTCCTCATACATCAGTCCCGCCATTCCAGGAATGAGTCTGGTAAACCTTCGCTGCACTCCCTCTATTGCAAGAACCTTCTTCCTCATATATGGAGACCAGAACAGAACACAATATTCCAGATGTGACCTCACCAAGGCTCTGTATAATTGCAGCAAGACATCCCTGCTCCTGTACACGAATCCTCTCGTTATAAAGGCCAGCGTACCATTTGCCTTTTTACCGCCTGTTGCACCCGCATGCATACCTTCAGCAACTCGTGTACGAGAACATCAATAATTCCCTTCTCTCAGTTTATACCAGTTCTGATAATAATCTGCCTTCCTGATTTTGCTGCCAAAGTGGATAACCTCACATTTGCCCACAATTATACTGCAACTTCCATGCATTTGCCCACTCACTCAACTTGCCCAAATAACATTGAAGCCTCTATGCATCCACCTGACAACTCACCCTCCCACCCAATTTTATGTCATCTGAAAATGTCGAGATATTACATTTAAATCCCTCATCTAAATCATTAATATATATTGTGCGTAGCTGGGGTCCTAACACCGATCCCTGTGGTACCCACTGTTCACGTTCTGCCATTCAGAAAAAGGCCCGTTTGTTCCTACTCTTTGTTTCCTGTCTGGCAACCAATTTTCTATCCATCACAATAAACTACCCCCAATCCCATGTGCTTTAATTTTACACGCTAATCTCTTATATGGTACTTTGTCAAAAGCCTTCTGAAAGTCCAAATAAACCATATCCACTGGCTCCCCCTCATCAACTCTACTAGTTACATCATCGAAGAATTCCAGTAGATTTGACAAGCATGATTTCATTTTCGTAAATTCATGATGACTTTGTCCAATTCTACCACTGTTCTCCAAGTGCTCTGCTATAAAATCTCTGATAATGGCTCCAGGATTTTCCCCACTTTCGACGTCAGGCTCATTGGTCTATAATTCTCTGTTTTCTCTATATATCCCTTTTTAAATAGTGGGGTTACATGAGCTACCGTCCAATCTGTAGGAACTGTTCCAGAGTCCATGGAATCTAGGAAGATGTCCACCAGTGCATTCACTATTTCTCGGGTCACTTCCTGAATTATTCTTGGATTAAGATTATCAGGCCCAACACCATTTCTCTCCTAATACTGATGTATTTAACTTCCTATCTCTCACTAAACCCTGTGTTCCCCAACATTTCTGGTATGATATTTGTGTCCTCCTTTGTGAAGACAGAATCAAAGTATGCACTTAGATGGTCAGCCATTTATTTGTTCCGCATAATAAATTCCCCCGTTTCTGAGTGTAAGGGACCTACATTTGTCTTCACCAATTGTTTTCTCTTCACATACCTATAGAAACTTTTACAGTCAGTTTTTATGTCCCCACAAGCTTACTCTCGTACTCTATTTGCTGCTTCTTAATCAATCCCTATGTCCTCCTTTGCTGAATTCAAAACTGCTCCCAATCCTCATGTCTGTTGTATTTTTTTCCCCTGGAGAATTTGTCTGCCTCTTCCTTGGATCTAATGTTATCTCTACTTTCCCTTGCAAGCCATAATTTGGCTACCTTTCCCGTTGTTTTTCTTTTGTGCCAGGTATGCTGTTATAGATGCTACACTGAAACTTTGTAATGTTTTGGTTAGAAACCAACTAGGGAGCTCTGTCCAGTTCTAATCACCACACTTTAGGAAGGATGTAAAGGTCCTTGAGAGAGTGCAGTGGAGATTTACCAGAATGGTTTCAGGGATAGGGGGTTTAGTTACAAGGTTAGTTTGGAGAAGATGGATTTGTTATCCCTGGAGCAATGGGGATTGAGATAGATTTGATAGAGGTGTACACGATTATTATAAGCTTAGATAAGATATTGAAGGAAAAGCTGTTCCCGTGATGAAACACGGACTAGGGGTCACAAATGGAACATTTTGGATAACAGATGCAAGTGGAATATGAGGAAGAACTTTCTAACACAGTGGATGGTAACGATCTGGAACTCACTGCCAATGAGAGTGGTGGAAGCCGAGACAATCAATGACTTCAAAAGGAAACTGGGTGGAACCTGAAGGAAATGCACTTACAGGGCTACGGGGATTGAGCAGGGGATTGAGACTGACTGGATTGTTCCACATAGAACCGGAAATGATGGGCGAATGGCCTCCTTTTGTGTCGTAAATGACGCTATGACTCCATCAATCTCTACTACTCTACACTGGATATGTCTCCTGCTCCTGCCTGTAAATATCCAAATACATAGAGTTTCAATGCAACTGTGATCTTAACGTCCACTGACAGCTCCGTCCTCACTCTGGTGTGAGGCTCCATGTGTTGCAGGAGGTGACACCGCTCTGTGACGAACTCCTTTTTGAATCAGAGTCACCTCACACACTGCTCCTGGGGCAGGTAAGGTAGGGGAAGTGCTCTTGGAAAACCCAGGGTGGGTAGGGTAAAGCCCCTTCCTCCTCCCTCTTTAGAGAGCGCCCCCTCTCAACATCCTCTGCTCCATTTGTTGGTCATGTTACAGACCCAGAGATACTGCAACTACAGTCCCCATACCTCGTCAAGAGTTGGGTTACCAAATCCTCTGTCCTCCCTGAATGTCTGCAGCAGCTCACAACACAACCTCCAGAAAACCATCCACAGCACCTCCACTAACTTTACAATAGCAAAAGTAAGTCAAAAGCCCCTCACCTGTAAGTTGGATGTCTGGTCCTTTTAAATAACACTAGAGGGGCTCCTCGTGCTGCTGAATATATGTTCAGCTGAGAATGACTAACACAGGTGGTCAGTGGACATGCACAGGCCAAGTTTCAAAGACATACATCAAAGCAGCTGCAATGGCTGATTGGCACCATATTCAGACCCTTCCTCACACTACCAGCACATGCTTGAAAAACCCGGGATAAATCCTTGTCCAGCGCTAAATCCCTGTCCAGCATGGAGCACTGCAAGTGACCGGCAGCTCAGCTCATGCCATTTTATGGATCCAAGCATCCATGACGTTGGGCCCTGTGGCGCTGTGGAGCTGAAAATCGTGGTCAGTGGTCGAATAAAGAGGGGGTGAAGTTTATTTTTAAAGCTAATTGAAGAAAATACTAGAAGGCCAAATGGAATATGGGAACGGTCAGGGGAATGGGACTTACTGGAGGGGTGAGGCCATGGAGGGATTCAAACACATGAATGAGAATAATAAAATTAAGGTGCTGCCAGACTGGGAGTCAATGTAAGTCAGTGAGCACAAGGGTGATGGGTGATGGGGATTGGTGTGAGTTAGAATACAGGCAGCAGAGTTCTGGATGGGCTGTGGTTTATGAAGGTTTATAAATGGGAGAGTGACCAGGATAGAATTGGAATAGTCAAGTGTGTATTTAACAAAGGCACAGATGAATGTTTGTGCAGCAAATAGGCTGAGGCAGAGGTGGAGATGTGTGTTAGTACAGAGGTGATAGTAGGCAGGGTTGGTGAGAATATGGAGATGAACTCAGCTCAGATTTAAATAGAACACAGAGGTTGCAAACTGTCTGGTTCAGCCTCAGATATTTGGCAATGAGGAGATCGTGGTTCATGGAAAGTGGATGGAATTTCTTATGGAGACCAATGACAACTGCACTCTTCCCAAATTTAAATAGCAAGAACATTATTTCAGTGAAACAAATTTTACAGATCTCATAGCGGGAAATAGAGACTTACCAGAGACAGCAAAGATGGGAGAGTAAATTACAAGCACTCTAATGCACATAGCAATGGTTTATAGAGCTAATATCTGGAGACTAAAATTTGCCAGGAATAACAACAGCAGCAAGGAGGGCAGAGAAAATGACAAGAATGGTAATGCAGTTAAACATGGTTAATAGAATTAATAGCTAGATACAGAGACTTACTAGGGACACCAATAATAGCCAGGAAGGGGTAGTAAATGTATTGAATATTCCTCAGTGAGTAATAGATCCGACTGTTTAATGAGAACTGATCATAATCTGCAGAAAGAAAGTTAAACTCCCAGATGAAACTCCTGTTCATTGTTATAACATTCCAATCTATTGTACTCTGATTCTGATCTTTCCTCTCCCTCTCTCCAGAGCCGCTGATCCCTGTTAGTGCCGGGAGTGATGTGATGCTCCCACTGACACTATGTGATAACACATTGAAAGGTGCTCCTTATTAATAGAAGAGGGAAATCTTCCAGTGACACAATTAGGGTCCATGGAGACTGACATTAATTGCAGTCACTGAACAAACAGGATCAGTTAACCCCTTTCAATCCAACAATTTTTGTATCACAATAAACTAGAACATTTACCCGGTCTGGATGGGAATTCTGAGGGTTGGTGAGAGAAGGAATGGTGCAAATGGAAGAAGCACTGCACAGAATCTATCAATTCTCTTTGGATATAGGAGTGATGACAGAGCACTGGAGGGCTGCAAATTATACACCTAGTTTACAAAATGGGGAGATGTGGTAAACCCTGTACTGTCCAGTCAATCTGACGTCAGTGGTGGTGAAATTTCACAACCCAGGACAGAAATATTATTTGCTTGGAAAAGCATAGCATAATAAATTTCAAGCCGCATGGATATGCTAATGACAATTCATGTCTGGCAAAGTTCAGCAAGAACTTATCCCAAGGTACTTCACAGCAGCATTATGAAACAAAGTATAACACTGAACCACCAAGGGAGATATTAGGTAAGGTGACCAAATGTTTGGTCAAAGAGGCAAGTTTTAAAGGAGTGTCTTCAAGGATAAAAGCGAGGTGGAGAGATGAAGAGATGGAGCTGTGAAGGGAGCGTATTCCAGAGCTTTGGGCCGAGGCAACTGAAAGTGTGGCCACAATGGTGGAGTAATTAAAATCAGGGATGCACAAGAGGCCAGAATTAGAGAAGCAGAGATATCTCAGAGGTTTGTGGGGCTGGAGGGGATTACAGAGTTAGTGAGGGGTGAGGCAATGGAGGGATTGGAAAACAAGAATGAGAATTTTAAAATCAAGACATTGCTTGACTGTGAGCTGATGTCGGTCAGTGATCGGGGAATGAGACTTGCTGTGAGTTAAGGCACAGGCAGCAGAGTTTTAGATGACCTCAAGGTCACAGATAGTAGAATGTGGGAGAATGAGTTCGAATAGTCCAGTCTACAGGTAATGAAAACATGACTGAGAGCTTCAGCAGCGGATGAGTTAAGACAGGGGTGAAATCAGGCGATGTTATTGAAGTGGAAATAGGTGGTGATAGTGATGGCAAGAATATAACGGTGGAAGCTCATTTTGTGGTCAACTGTCACAGAATCACAGAATTGTTACAGGCGACCATTCAGTCCATCGTGTCTGCACTGGCTGTCCAAAAGAGCAATTTATCTAGTGTCACTTCCCTGCCTTCTCCCTGTAACTCTGTACAATTTTCCTTTTCAGACAGCTATCCAATTTCCTCCTGTTTACCTCGATTGAATCTGCCTCTACCACACTCTCAGGCAGCACAATCCAGATCTTAAGCACTCGCTGTGTGAAAAAGTTTTCTTCATGTCACTTCTGCTTCTTTTACCAATTACTTTTATTCTTTGCCCTCTCGTTTTCGAACCTTTCAGGAGTGGGGACAGTTTTTCCCTCTCCACTCGGTCCAGACACCTCATAATTGTGAATACCGTTTTTTTCAAATCTCCTCTCAGCCTTCTCTTCTCTAAGGAAAATGTTCTCAGTTCTCCAGTCTCTCTTCATTACTGATATTCTTCATCTCTGGAACCATTCTTGTGAATGTTTATGTACACTCCCCAATGTCTTCACGTTACCTAAAGTGTGGTGCCCAGAACTAGACGTAATACTGCCACTGAGGCCAAACTAGTGTCTCACACAAGTTCAAAATAACCTCTTTGCTTTTGCATTCCATGCTGCTGTGAATAAAGCACAGGATACTGTCTGGTTTATTAAGTGCTCTCAACCTCTCCTGCCAACTTCAATGACCTATGCATATATACACCCAGGTCCTCTGCTCCTGCACACCCTTTAGAGTTGTACAATTTATTCTATATTGCCTCTCCATGTTCTTCCTATCGAAATGAATCACATCACATTTCTCCACATTGAACTTCATCTGCCACCTGTCTGTCCATTCCACCAACTTGTCTATGTCCGTTTGAATTTCTACACTATCCTCCTCACAGTTCACAATGCTTCCAAGTTTTGCATCATCTGCAAACTTTGAAATTGTGCCCTGTGCACCAAGGTCCAAGTCATTAATATTTGTCAGGAAGAGAAACGATCCCAACATTGATCCCTGGGGAACTCCACTACAAGTCTTAAATGAAAACAAAAAGTGCTGGAAAGACTCAGCAGGTCTGGAAGCATCTGTGGAGAGTGAAGCAGAGTTAACGCTTCAGGCCTGTGACCTTTCATCAGAATTGGCAAAGGTTAGAAAGGTCAGGTTTTAAGGAAATAAAGCAAGGGTGGGGCAAAAGAGAAAAAAGAGGTGTTGAAAGGACAGAGGGTAATAGAGATTAACTGACAAGGAGGTCATGGGGCAAAGGCAAAGAGAGTGTGCTTGTGGTGTGGTGAAAGACAAAGCGTTAGTGCAGGAAAGGTGTTAAATGACAAAATAATGAACAGCCCAAGCCATAAGCAGCAACATAAAAAAATACAGTTTAAGGCCAGGACATGGCAAAAAAAATGATAAAGCAAAATAATTAAAAGAGCAGTCTTGATCTGAAATTATTTAACTCAATATTCAGTCTGGAAGTCTGTAGAATGCCTAATCGGACAATGAGGTTTTGTTCCTCGAGCTGACATTGATATTCACTGAGACACCGCCGCAGGCTGGGCTGTGGTTTATGGAGGTTTATAACTGGGAAGGTGACCATGATAGAACTGGAATAGTCACGTGTAGATTTAACAAAGGCACAGATGAGAGTTTATGCAGCAGATGGGCTGAGGCCGAGGTGGAGATGGCAGGTATTGCAGAGGTGGTAGTAGGCATGTTTGTTGATGGAGGGAATATGGAGATGAAATCAACTCAGGTTTAAATTACTACAGAGGTTGTAGACTGTCTTGTTCAGTCTCAGACAATGGCCAGTGAAAGGTAAGTGGTTCACAAATAGGATATGAAGTTTCTTATGGAGACCAATGACACTAGCTTCAGTCTTCAAAAAAATAAATATATTCCAAATCAGTATTTCAGTGAAGCAAGGTTTACATATCTCATGGCTGGAACTAGAGTCTTACCAGGGCAACAACAGAAGTAAAGATGAGAGATTAAATTACACAAACCATAATGCGGTTAGCAATGGTTATATAAAGATAATAGCTGGAGGGATACCAAAATCAGCAAGGGCAGAGTAAATGAGGAGTACAGTAATGCAGTTTAACATGGTTTATAGAATGAAGAGCTGGATATAGAGACTTAGCAGGAACACCAACAATAGCAAGGATGAGATAGTAAAGGTATTGAGTAATCTTCACTGCGTAATAGATGCTAGATGCTAATGGTAGCCGATCATAATATGCAGAAAGAGTGTCAAGATCCCAGGATAACCCCCTGCCCATTTTTGTAACATTACAATCTATTGTTCTCAGATTCTGACCCATTGTTGTCAGATTCCAATCTATTGACCTCAGATTCTGATCTATCCTCCCCCTCTCTCTGGAGACGCTGGTCCCTATTAGTGCCAGGGATGATGCTCCCACTCACAATATGTGAAAACACATTGAAAAGAGTCCCTTACTATTAGAAGATGGAGCACCTCCAGTGAAATAATTAGGTTCCATAGAGACTGACATTAATTACAGTCACTGAGCAAATAGATTCCGTTAACCTCTTTCATTCCGACACCTTGCATACCACAATAAAGCAGAAAATTTACTCTGGACAGGATGTGTGAGGGTTACTGAGGGAAGGAATGGTGAAAATAGTAGAGGCACTGGCCAGAATCTTTCAATCCTCCTTGGATATGGGAGCGATGACAGAGGACTGGAGCACTGTAATTGTTACACCCTGTTTAGAAAAGGAGAGATAGAGTAAACCCTGTAATTACTGAGCAGTCAGACACGCATCACTACTGGGGAAATTTCATGGGGTCACAATCCAGGAGAAATATATTCGTTTCTTTGAAAAACATACGATAACAAACAAGAAGCAGCAGGGGTCTGGTAATAACAAATCATGTTTGGCAAACTTCAACAACAATTTATATTTATACAGCGCCTTTAACATAATGAAATGTCCCAAGGTGCTTCCCGAAAATGAGATACTAGTTTAAAGCATGGTCAAAGAAGTAGGTTTTAACGGGCGTGTTAAAGGATGAAAGCGAGTTGGAGAAGCGGAGAGGTGAAGGGAGGGTATTCTAGAACTTGGAGCCTCATTAGCTGAAGGTGCAGATAATAGTGGTGGAGTGATGAAAATCAGGGATGCACAAGAGGCCAGAATTAGAGATGCACAGATATCTTGGTGGATTGTGGAGCTGCAGGATATTACAGAGAGAGGGAGCACATATAAGGAGCAAGAGGGTAACTAGAGAAAGGATTGGCCCACTAAAGGACAAAGGAGGAAAGTTATGCGTGGAGTCAGAGAAAATGGGTGAGATTCTAAACGAGTACTTTGCATGGGTATTCACCGAGGAGAGGGACATGACGGATGTTGAGGTTAGGAACAGATGTTTGATTATCTAGGTCAAGTCGGCACAAGGAGGGAGGAAGTGTTGGGTATTCTAAAAGGCATTAAGGTGGACAAGTCCCCAGGTCCGGATGGGATCTATCCCAGGTTACTGAGGGAAGCGAGAGAGGAAATATCTGGGGCCTTAACAGATATCTTTGCAGCATCCTTAAACACGGGTGAGGTCCCGGAGGACTGAAGAATTGCTAATGTTGTCCCCTTGTTTAAGAAGGGTAGCAGGGATAATCCAGGTAATTATGGACCGGTGAGCCTGACGTCAGTGGTAGGGAAGCTGCTGGGGAAGATACTGAGGGATAGGATCTATTCCCATTTGGAAGAAAATGGGCTTATCAGTGATAGGCAACATGGTTTTGTGCAGGGAAGGTCATGTCTTACCAACTTAATAGAATTCTTTGAGGAAGTGACAAAGTTGATTGATGAGGGAAGGACTGTAGATGTCATATACATGGACTTCAGTAAGGCGTTTGATAAGGTTCCCCATGGTAGGCTGATGGAGCAAGTGAAGGCGCATGGGGTCCAAGGTGTACTAGCTAGATGGATAAAGAACTGGCTGGGCAACAGGAGACAGTGAGTAGCAGTGGAAGGGAGTTTCTCAAAATGGTGACGTGTGACCAGTGGTGTTCCACAGGGATCCGTGCTGGGACCACTGTTGTTTGTGATATACATAAATGATTTGGAGGAAAGTATAGGTGGTCTGATTAGCAAGTTTGCAGACGACACTAAGATTGGAGGAGTAGCAGATAGTGAAGGGGACTGTCAGAGAATATAGCAGAATATAGATAGATTGGAGAGTTGGGCAGAGAAATGGCAGATGGAGTTCAATCAGGGCAAATGCGAGGTGATGCATTTTGGAAGATCCAATTCAAGAGTGAACTATACAGTAAATGGAAAAGTCCTGGGGAAAATTGATGTACAGCGAGATTTGGGTGCTCAGGCCCATTGTTCCCTGAAGGTGGCAACGCAGGTCAATAGAGTGGTCAAGAAGGCATATGGCATGCTTTACTTCATCGGACGTGGTATTGAGTACAAGGGTTGGCAGGTCATGTTACAGTTGTATAAGACTTTGGTTCGGCCACATTTGGAATACTGCGTGCAGTTCTGGTCGCCACATTACCAAAAGGATGCAGATGCTTTGGAGAGGGTGCAGAGGAGGTTCACCAGGATGTTGCCTGGTATGGAGGGCGCTAGCTATGAAGAGAGGTTGAGCAGATTAGGATTATTTTCATTAGAAAGACGGAGGTTGAGGGGGGACCTGATTGAGGTGTACAAAGTCATGAGAGGGAGAGACAGTGTGGATAGCAAGAAGCTTTTTCCCAGAGTGGGGGATTCAATTACTAGGGTTCACGAGTTCAAAGTGAGAGGGGAAAAGTTTAGGCGGGATATGCGTGGAAAGTTCTTTACGCAGAGGGTGGTGGGTGCCTGGAACACATTGCCAGTGGAGGTGGTAGACGCGGGCACGATAGCGTCTTTTAAGATGTATCTAGGCAGATACATGAATGGGCAGGAAGTAAAGAGATACAGACCCTTAGAAAATAGGCGACATGTTTAGATAGAGGATCTGGATCGGCGCAGGCTTGGAGGGCCGAAGGGCCTGTTCCTGTGCTGTAATTATCTTTGTTCTTTGTTCTATGGAGGTACTGAAAACGAGGATGAGAATTTTAAAATCAAGACATTGCTTTCCTGGAAGCCATGTCGGTCAGTGATAGAGGAAGAAAACTTGGTGTGAGCTGGGACATGGGCAGCAGAGTTTTGGATGACCTCAAGTTTACAGAGAGTAGAATGTGGGAGATCAGCCAGGAGTGAGTTGGAATAGTTATGCACAGAGGTAACAAAGGCATGAATCAGGGAATCACATAATTATTACAGCACAGAAGGAGGCTATTCAGTGTATCATGTACACATCGGCTCTCCGAAAGAGCAATTAACCTCGTGCCATTCTCCGCCTTCTCCCCATAACCCTGCACATTCTTCCTTTTCAGATAACAGTCAGATTGAATTTTGAATGCTTCAATTGAACCTGTCTCCTATCACATTCTCAGGCAGTACATTCCAGTCCTTAGCCATTCCTTGCGTGAAAAAGTATTGCCTCATGTCACTTCTGCCTCTCTTACCCATTAATTTCAATCTGTGCCCTCTCGTTCTCGATTCCTTTCACGAGTGGAAACAGTTTCTCTCTGTCTCCTCTGTCCAGACCCCTCATGGTTTTGAACAACTCTATCAAATCAACTCACCTCTCAGCCTTCTCTTCTCCAAGTAAAATGATCCTAACTTCTCCTGTCTATCTTCATAACTGAAATTCCTCATGCCTGGAAGCATTCTCATGGATCTTTTCTGTACTCTCTCCAATGCCCTCACAATCTTCCTAAAGTGTGGTGCCCAGAATTGGACAGAATACTTCAGCTGAGGCTGAATCAGTGTTTTATATAAGTTCAACATAACTTCCTTGCTCTTGTACTGAATGTCCCTGTTAATAAAGCCCAGGATACTGTATGCTTTATTAAATGCTCTCTCAACCTCTCCTGCCAACATCAATGACTTATGCACATATACACCTCGGTCTCTCTGCTCCTTTAGAATGGTGCACTTTATTTTACATTATCTCAATATTCTTCCTACCAAAATGAATCACTTCATATTTCTCTGCATTGAAATTCATCCACCACCTGCCTGCCCATTCCACCAAGTTGTCAAAGTAATTTTGAAATTCAACACCATCCTCCTCACAGTTCACAATGCTTCCACGTTTCGTATCATCTGCAAACTCTGAAATTGTGCCCTGAACACCATGGTCTTGGTCAGTTACCTTCTTTGGCCTCCTTGTCTCGAGAGAAAATGTGTAATCGCCTGGAGGTGGTCAGTGGTTTGTGGAGCCGCACCTGGAGTGGCTATAAAGGCCAATTCTAGAGTGAATTGGCTCTTCCACAGGCGCTGCAGATAAAATTGGTTGTCGAGGCTATTTCACGGTTGGCTCTCTCCTTGTGCTTCTGTCTTTTTTCCTGCCAACTGTTAAGTCTCTTCGACTCGCCATTCTTCAGACCCACCTTTATGGCTATCTGCTAGCACTAGAGATCACTGGCAATTGACTCCCACAACTTGTGGTCAATGTCACAGGACTTCATTTCGCGTTTGCAGATGTCTTTAAAGCAGTGACACGGACGGCCGGTGGGTCTGATACCAGTGACAAGCTCGCTGTACAATGCGTCATTGGGGATCCTACCATCTTCCATGTGGCTCACATGGCCAAGCCATTTCAAGCGCTGCTCACTCAGTAGGGTGTATATGCTGGGGATATTGGGCGCCTCGAGGACTTCCACGTTTGAGATATGGTCCTGCCACCTGATGCCAAGGATTCTCCGGAGGCAGCGAAGATGGAATGAATTGAGACGTCGCTCTTGTAATATATATCAGGAAAATCAAGGATGCCAACACTGACCCCTGGGACGTCCATCCTTTCCTCCAGCCCCCCAAAAACATCCACAAACTACAATTCTTTCTTTCCTGCCACTCAGCCAAAGCCGTATCCATGTTGTTACCGTCCCTTTTCATTCATGAACTATAAGTTTTCTCACAAGTCTGTTATGTGGCACAGTATCAAATGTCTTTTGTAAATACAATACACCACATCAATAGCATTGCCCTCATCAACCCTCTCTGTTACCTTCTCAAAATCTCCAGGCTGTTAGTTAAATAGTATTTGCCCTTCAGGAATCCATGCTGTTTTCCTTACTTAACCCGAATTTTTCCATGTGACTATTAATTTGTCCCGAATTATTATTACTAGAAGTTTCCCCACCACTGCAGTTAAATTGACTGGCCTGGAGTTCTTGGGATTATCTTTACAACCATTTTTGAACAAGGATGTAATATTTGCAATTCTCCAGTCCTCCGGCATCACCCCTAGTCTAAGGAAGATTGAGAATTTATGGCCAGTGCCTCTGCGATTTCCACCCTCACTTCCCTCATAATCCTTGGATGCACCTCATTGGCCCTGGTGCTTTCTTCACTTTACCTCTAGACAGCCTATCAAATATGTCCACTTTATCAATTTTAAACCCTTCTTGTTTCTTAATTACCTGCTCTTTCACCATTGCCTGTGTTGTACCTTCTACCTTATGTTATGACCCGAGGCGAGAGGTGTGCACTGTTAATTCAGTCCTGCTTCTCCACAGGTCACAGCATTTTTTTCTCATTTTCCCACTTGCTGAAACAGTCCATCAGATACACTATTCTCATCACAATAGAACACACTTTACTGAACTAAACAATTAACAGTTTATCATAAATGAAGCAGGTGTAAGACCAGGAATTCTGCAGCGAGTAACTCACCTCCTGACTCCCCAAAGCCTGTCCACCATCTATAAGGCACAAGTCAAGAGTGTTATGGAATACTCTGCACTCGCCTGGATTGCTGCAGCTCCAACAACACTCAAGAAGCTCGACATCATCCAGGACAAAGCAGCCTGTTTGATTGGCACACCATCCACAAACATTGACTCCCTCCACCACCGACGCACAGTGGCAGCAGTGTGTACCATCTACAAGATGCACTGCAGCAATGCACCAAGGCACCTTAGACAGCACCTTCCAAACCCGCGACCTCTACCATCTAGGACAAGGGGAGCAAATGCATGGGAACATCACCACCTGCAAGTGCCCCTCCAAGTCATACACCATTCTGACTTGGAACTATATCGCCATTCCTTCACTGTCGCTGGGTCAAAATCCTGGAAGTCCATTCCTAACACAATTGTGAGTGAACCTACCTCCCATGGACTGCAGCGATTCAAGAAGGCAGTTCACCACCACCTTCTTAAGGGTTATGGAGAGATGGGTAATAAATGCTGGCCTAGCCAGTGATGCCTACATCCCAGGATCGAATAAAAAAGTCTCAACTAGAAATGAAGTAGAACAATATCACGCAGATCAAATTTTTAAAAATCCAACAATTAATTTTTAACTTCCCGTTCCCACCTTAACCAAACTTCAAAGTCCCTTTTAACCAGAACCAAATTTTAAAGTTACTTTTTTTTACCTTAGTCCCTTAAAACTCAAACACAGACATATACACTGGTTAACCGAAAACAAGATCTAAAAAAAAAGATTTTTCGATCAGAGCTCTGTTACAAACAAAAAGCATTTGCGTTAACTAGTTGCCCATTTTGAAGGAAACAGCAGATGAGTTATGTTGTTCCAAACCAGCATGGAGTCTAACTTCTGAGCACACACATCCAGGTTACCAGACAACAGTTCTCTTCAGGCGGCAATGAGAATTATTTTTAGCAGGCTTTCTTCAAACAGGAAACAAGATGACTCAACTCCGTGGACTTCGCAAGGTCTGTTTTGGAATTTCTGGAAAATGAGCTGGGTTGTGGTCCTCTCTGCTTTCTTGACTTTTTCTTCAGACTTGATGTTATCTCCTTCCGGAAGGTAAAACCACGCACACTGACCGACAACCAGAAAGCTTGTCAGTTTTTCTGTCCATCCCAGGTGTTCTCTGCGAAAACGGGGCTTGTCTAATCAAAGGAGAACGTATCACTTTTCTGCCTGCTACCAGGGTTTCGGCTTCATCTCGAACCCGAGTCTTCTGATAACCAGTAACTCTGTTGCCAGTCCAGCTCCCTCTCAGTGACCTCTTGGTGGTTCAATTTTTAATTAAAAAAACGGTCTAACATTTATTCAGCTGAACCATAAATGCCTTTAGAAATATGTTTTTTTACCAAAAAAGAATCACTTTTGTTACACTTGGTAAAGACAGATGCAACGTATTTATTTAATACTTCAACTATGCCCTCTGCATGCATGTGCAAATCCTCTGTGTGGCCCCTAATTGGTGCAACTCCTCCTTTTGCTACCTGTTTATACGTCTATAGAAAACTTCAGAACTCCATTTAATGCTAGCCGCCAGACTCTTCTCATATTCTATTTTACTTCTCTTACTTGCTTTTATGCTTCCGCTCTGCCTGGTTCTCAGTAGGATTGTCTACCTGGCGTCTGTCATAAGCACACTTTTTCTTCTTCATCTTAATCTTTACGTCACTCACCTCTTTTGTAATTCAGGGAGCTCTGGATTTGTTTACACTACCTTTCCCCTTCGAAGGAATATACCTTGACTGAGCCCAAACTATCTCTTCTTTGAAGGTCGCCCATTGTTCAGCTATTGTTTTCGTGCCAAAAGTTGACTCCAATTTATTTTCCCCAGCTGCATTCTTACCCCGCGGAAGTTGGCCTTCCCTCAGTTAATTATTCTTACCCTTTGTCCTTTTATGTAGTCAGCCTGAACCTTGTGATGTAATGACCACTGTCCTTTAAGTGCTTCCCTACTGGTACTTGATCCACTTGGCCCACCTCATTCCCAAGTACCAGATCCAGCAGTGCCTCTTTTCTTGAATGAGGGTTTCAGCAGCAGATGAGCTGAGGCAGGGATTTAGTCAGGTGATGTTACAGAGATGGAAATAGGCGATTGTGGTGATGGCACCAGTATGAGGTTAGAAGCCTATTTTGTGGTCCAATGTGACACCAAGGTTGTGAACAGACTATAGTAATGTCAGACAGTTACTAGGAAGAAGGAAGGAATTGCTAGCTGGGGAAGGGAGATTGGAGCGGGAAGCAAAAACAAGGGGCTGAATTTTATTCTCCCCAGCGGAGTGCGAAACATTGGTGTCCCATATGTGCAGTCTGTGTCTGCTGTGCCACTGTGATGTAGCAGGCGACGGCTCATTTTAATACAGTGAACGGGCCGCCCACTCCACCCCCAATCACGTAACAGGGACGGCCTGAGCGACAACAGTAGTGTTGTCAGCTGTCTCTGTACAGACACTGGTGACATTTTTAAAGGGCAACCAGACCTGCCACAAAAAGTGCAAAGTTTAACCCCGTACACACACCCCCGCCAGTGCACTGCAAATAAAATGTTGCCCATTTCCCCCCAAAAACTTACATTGTATAGTTGCCTTCCCACCAGCCCCTCCAAAGACTTAAACTGCCGAGTACCCTCGCAACACAACAACTGTCCAAAGTGTAGAGTTTGCCCCTTCTTCCCTACACTATTAATGCAGAGTTGACCACGCCCGCCACAAGCACCAGCCACCACCACCCACCCCATCAGTACTCTAAAAATCCTACTTTCCCCCCTTCCCCACCTCTGTGGCGTTGGCTTTCCCTGGACGGGAAAGCGACGGTGTGTGAGAAGAAGGGTCACTGACCCGAAACGTTAACTCTGCCTCTCTTTCCACAGATGCTGCCAGACCTGCTGAGTGGTTCCAGCATTTCTGGATTTTATTTCAGATTTCCAGCATCTGCAGTATTTTGCTTTTATTATGAAGGTGTGTGAGTGTCAGCCGCTGCATGGAAGATCCCGGGCTGTAAGTAAGATCACAGGGAATTGGACTGAAATGTATACATTAAGTTTATTGAAATATTTAAAGGAGGGTACCGCTGCCGAGCGGTTGGGGGGAGGGGGCGGGGAGCCACGAGCCTCTGCACAGCTGGAAAGATCAGGCCCAGCAATCCCGATGTGTGGCTCCATGGAGACCTACATCAGGAGCCCAACAGAGTCCAGCCCAATGGTTTCAGTCTTCCCAATATTTTATTGGAGGAAATTTCTGCTCATCCAGTACTGGATGTTGCATAAGCAGTCTGATAATTTAACAACAGTAGAGGAGTGGAGAGAGGTGGTGGTGAGGTAAACTTGATGGAGTTCTTTGATAAAACAATGGAGAGGGCTGATGAGGGTGGTGTGATTGAAGTTATATATATGGATGTTCAAAAGGTGGTTGATCAAATGACATTCAATAGACAGGTTAGGAAAACTGAACCCTATGGATTAAAGGGACAGTGATATTGTGGATATAACATTGGCTAATGAAAAGTAAACAGAGAGAAATGGTGAAAGGTTGTTGGTCAGACTCCAGGTGAGTATACACTGGTGTTCCCCAGGGCTCGATATTAGGACCACTGCTCTGTTTGCTCTTGGAGAACCTGGGGTGGGTAGGGCAGAGTCCCCTCCTCCTCACACTTTGCAGAGTTTCCCCTCTCTAGCCTCTGCTCCATTTGTAGGTCATGTAACTACAGTCCCCATAACTCGTCCAGAGTTCGGTCAGCAAATCCTCTGTCCTCCATGAATGTCTGCAGAAGCTCACAACGCAACCTCCAGAAAACCATCCACAGCACCTCCACTAACTTTACAATAACAGAAGTAAGTCAAAAGCACCTCACATGTAAGCTGAGTAAAAAATACACGCATATGAACTAGGAGCAGACGTAGGCCATTCGGCCCCTCGAGTCTGCACCGCCATTCAATCAGATCATAGCTGATCGGTTTGTGTTTCGAATTCCACATTCCCATCTAACCTTGATAACCTTTCATTCCCTGGCCTGTTAAGAATCTGTCTATCTCCACCTTAAAAATATTCAATGACCCCGTCTCCACCACCTTCTGTGGCAGAGAATTCCAAAGTCACACAACCCTCTAGAGAAAAATGTTCTCCTCCTCTCTGTCCAAAACCGGCGACCCCTAATTACGAAACAGTGCCCCCTAGTACTGGACTCACCCACAAGAGGAAACATCCATTCCTCATTCACCGTGTCAAGGCCTTTCAGGTTCTTATAAACTTCAGTCAAATCTCCCCTCACTATTCTAAATTCCAGTGAAAACAAGACCGTCCGTCCAACCTTTACTCAGAACACAACCTGCTCATTCCTAGTATCAATCTGGTAAACCACATCTGAACCGCCTCCAAAGCATTCACATCCTCCATTAAATAAGGAGACCAAAACTACAGACAGTATTCGAGATGTGGTTTCACCAATGCCCTGTATAACTGAAGCATCACATGCTGACTTTTATTTTCAATTCCTCTTGTAATAAAGGAGAGCATTCCATTAGCCTTCTTTGTTACTTGCTGTACCTACCTACTAACTGTTTGTGACTCATGCACTACAGAACCTAGATCCCTCAGCACCTCGGAATTTTGCAGTCCTCCTGCCAAAGTGAAAAACTTCACATTTTCCCACATTAGACTCCATCTGTCAGATTTTTTCCCCACTCACTCAACCTATCTATATTGGACTACAACCTCCTTATGTACTCTTCACAACATACTTTCCTACCTATCTTTGAGTCATCTACAAATTTAGCTAACATGCCATCGCTTCCCTCATCTAAGTCTTTCATATAAATTGTAAAATGTTGAGGCCCCAGCACAGACCCATGATGGACTCAACTTGTCACATCCTGCCAGTCTGAAAAGGACCCATTCATGCATCCTCCCTCTTTTCGGCAACCGGCCAATAAAACTTCGATCCAAGCTAATATGCTACCCACTACACCATGAGCTCCTACTTTGCACAATAACCTTTTATGTGGCACCTTGTCTAATGCATTCTGGAAATCCAAGCACAGTATGTCAAAGGGCTCCCCTTTACCCATATCGCATGTTACTCCTTCAAAGAACTCCAATAAATTGGTTAAAGATGACTTCCCTTTCACAAAACAATGCTATCTATTCGCGATTACCTTGAGTATTTCTAAGTGCCTAGCGAAAGCTTCCTTAATGATCGATTCAAACATCTTCCCCACGACAGATGTCAAGCTAACTGGCCTATAGTTACCTGCTTTCTGCATCCCCCTCTTCTTGAATAGAGGGGTTATATTTATTACTTTCCAGTCTGATGGAACCTTTCCAAAATTAGTGAACTTTGAAAAATTAACAACAGCACGACTACTACCTCATTAGCCACCTCTTTTAAGACTCGAGGATGAAGCACATCAGGACCCGGGGACTTTTCAGCCCGCAACTCCATAAGTTTGCTCAGTAAAGCTTCCCAGGCAATTGTATTTTCTGGTTGTTTTCAGAACTTGCTGCTCCAAGAAACTACCTCGAAAGCATTCTATGAACTCTTCATCCGGGCTACTGTTCCCAATCTGATTTTTCCAGTTTATATGTAGATTAAAATCACCCATGATTATTGCCGTACGTCGATCACAAGTAAACAATATTTCTTCTTGTATACGATGTCCTACATTGTGATTACTGTTAGGAGGTCTGTAGACCACTCCTGCTAGGGACTTCTTTGTCCTGGTATTCCTCACCTCCACCCAAATCGATTCTACATTCTGATCTCCTGAACCAAGGTCATCTCGAACTAATGCCCCAACACCATCCTTGATTAACAGTGCCACCCCTCCACATTTACCTGGCTTCCTATTCTTCTTGAATGTCAAATATCCCTCAATATTCAGGACCAGGAAGCCTGGTCCTTTTAAAAATACTAGAGGGGATTCCTGGTGCTGCTGAATGTATACTAAGTTGTGAGTGACTAACACACGTGATCAGTGGACACGCACGGACCAAGTTTCAAAGATGTACATATTAGCTGCTGGAAAGGGACATTGACGTTACTCCAAACCCCTCCTCAGACTAACAGCAAATGCACAGTACACCCAGGCTAGATCCCTAAACAGAATGGGGGACTGTGCTGGCCACACTAGAAGTGGTTGGCTATTCCATTCACATCGTTTTTATAGATCCAGGTTTTTGTTACATTGGCACCAGTGGCACCTTATTGTAAAAATCACAGCCGGAGGTGCGAGGGAGGGGAAAGAAATTCACTTTCAAAAGGGAATTTAAAAAGGTTTCAAAGGCATAAGATTTACAAGAATATGTGAAATCGAGAGGGGAATAGGGCTAATTGGAGTGCTCAGGCCATGGAGAGATTCAAAGACAAGAATGAGAATATTAAAATTAAGATGTTGCCAGACCGGGAGACAATGTAGATCAGTGAGCACAGGGGTGATGGGTGATCGGGATTTGGTGTGAGTTAGAACACAGGCAGCAGATTTCTGGATGGGCTGTGGTTTATGGAGGTCAATAACTGGGTGGGTGACCAGGATAGAATTGGAAAGTGACCAGGATAGAATTGTAATAGTCAAGTGTGGATTTAACAAAGGCACAGATGACGGTTTATGCAGTAGATGGGCTGAGGCAGAGGTGGAGACGGGACATATTACAGAGGTGGTGATAGGCAGGGTTGGTGATGGAGAGAATATGAAGATGAACTCAGCTCAGTGTCAACTGGATGCAGAGGTCGCAAACAGCCTGTTTCAGCCCCAGACATTGGGCAGCGAGAGGAATGCAGACAGTGGATAGGGAATGGAGTTTGTGGCAGTGACTGAAGACAATGGCTTCAGACTTCCCAAGATTGACATGACAAGAACATTAAATCTGTAAAATATGTTTATAATTCTAAACGTTGGATACAGAGACTCACCAGGGACACCAATAATAGCGAGGATGGGATAATAAATCGTTTGAATCATCTTCAGTGCATAATAGATCCGATAATCTAATGTTAGCCAAAAATAATCTGCAGTAACTAGGCCAAACCAATAGGAGAAACTCCTGCTTCCCATTGTAGTAACATCCCAAGCTATTTTTCTCATGTTCTGACCCATTGTTGTAACATTCCAATCTATTTTTCTCATGTTCTGACCCAGTGTTGTAACATTCCAATCTATTGTTCTCAGGTTCTGACCCATTGTTGTAACATTCCAATCTATTTTTCTCATGTTCTGACCCATTGTTGTAACATTCCAATCTATTGTTCTCATGTTCTGACCCATTGTTGTAACATTCCAATCTATTTTTCTCATGTTCTGACCCAGTGTTGTAACATTCCAATCTATTGTTCTCAGGTTCTGACCCATTGTTGTAACATTCCAATCTATTTTTCTCATGTTCTGACCCATTGTTGTAACATTCCAATCTATTGTTCTCATGTTCTGACCCATTGTTGTAACATTCCAATCTATTTTTCTCATGTTCTGACCCAGTGTTGTAACATTCCAATCTTTTGTTCTCAGGTTCTGACCCATTGTTGTAACATTCCAATCTATTTTTCTCATGTTCTGACCCATTGTTGTAACATTCCAATCTATTGTTCTCAGATTCTGACCTATTGTTGTAACATTCCAATCTATTGTTCTCAGATTCTGGTCTATCCTCACTCTCGCTGGGGCTGCTGATCCTTGATAGCGCCGGAATGATGCTGTTGTTGACACTATGGGATAACACACTGAAAGGAGTCCTGTATTAATAGAAGAGGGAAACCCTCCTGCGACACAATTATGGTCCATGATGACTGACATTAATTACAATCACTGAACAAACAGGTTCAGTTAACCCCTTTCAATCCAACTCTTCTTGTGCCACAATAAAGTAGACCATTTACCCTGTCTGAATGGGATGTGTGGGGAATGCTGAGGGAAGGAATGTTGAAAATAGCAGAGGCAGTGACAGAATGTTCCAATCCTCCTTGGATATGGGCTTGATGCCAGAGATGGGAGGGTTGTAAATGTTACACTCGGTTTAAAAAATGAGAGATGGAGCAAACGGTGTAATTACTGACCAGTCAGTCTAACATCGCTGGTGGGAAATTTCTAGACTTCACAGCCCAGGACAAAAACATTCGTTGCTTGGAAAAAAACACGGGACAATAAATGGACGGCAGCAGGGATATGGTAATGACAAATCATATCTGGCAAAGCCCAACAACAACAACTTACATTTCTTGGTCAAAGCAGGAGGTATTAAGTAGTGTCTTCAGGGAGGAAAGTGAGGCATAGAGGCAGTGACAGAGGTATAGCGGTAATGTCACTGAACTAGAAAACCAGAGGTTCAGGCTAATGCCATGGGTTCAATTCCCACATGGCAGTTGGTGGGAATTAAAATTCAATCAATTAATATTTTCAATTCATTAATAAAAGTCTGGAAATGAAATTTAGTCTCAGTCATGGTGCCATGAATCTATCATCGATTGCTGTAAAACCGATCTGATTTACTAATGTCCTTTCGGGAAGGAAATCTGCTGTCCTTACGTGATCTGGCCTCCATGTGACTCCAGACACTCAACAATGTGGTTAACTCTTAACTGCCTTGTGAAATGTCCTAGCAAGTCACTCATTTGTCAAGGGCAATTAGGGATGGGAACAAATGCTGGCCTTGCCAGCGATGCACATATCCCACACACGAATAAAATAAAAGAGGTGTAGTTAGGGAATTCCAGAGCTTTGGGTCTAGGCAGCTGAAGACCTGGCTGGCAGTGGAGCAATGATGAAAATCAAGCATACACAAGAGACCAGGATTGGAGGAGTGCAGATGTCTTGGAGGGTTGTGGGGCTGGTGAATATTACATAGATAAGGAGGTGTGAGGACATCGAGGGAGTTGCAAACACGGTGAGAATTTTAAAATCAAGAAATTGCTGAACTGGCAGCCGATGTATGTCAGTGATCGGGGAACGGGACTTGGTGTGAGTTTGGATGACCTCAAGTTTACAGAGAGTAGAATGTGTGAGACAAGCCAAGAGTGTGTTAAAATCTGGAATAGAAAGTTAGTCTCAGTCATGGAGCCATGAAACTATCATTGTTTTTTGTTAAACACCATCTGATTCACTAATGTCCTTTAGGGAAATAAATCTGCCGTCCTTTCCTGGTCTAGCCCACATATGACTCTAGACTCATAGCAATGTTATTGACTCTTAACTGCCCTCTGTAAAGGCCTAGCAAGCAACTCTGTTGAAGCATTTGAAAAGAAGGCTGAGAGTTTTTAAATTGATGTGTTGCTGACCAGGATTCAATGTCGGTCAGTGAGTTCAGGGGGTGATGGTTGAACAGGACTTGGTGTGAGTTAGGACATGGGCAGCAGTGTTTTTCATCACCTCAAGTTTATGGCGGGTAGAATGTGGGAGACCAGCCAGGAGTGTGTTGGAATACTCAAGTCCACAGGTAACACAGGCAAGGGGGAGTTTTCATCAGCAGAGGAGCTGAGACAGGGTTGAAGTCGTCCTATGTTAAGGGGTTGGAAATAGGCAGTTTTATTGATAGCGTGAATATTTGGTAGGAAGCTCATCGCAGAAGCAACTATGACACCAGGTTGTAAACACTTTGCTTTAGTCTCAGACAGTTGCCAAGGAGAGGGATGGAGTCTGTAGCTAAGAAATGTTTGATGTGGGGTTTGAAAACACTGGCTTTAGTTTTCCTAATATTTACTTGGCCTGGCAGATGTGTGAAGTGATACATTGTGAAAAGATTTTATAATATTGTTTATTCATGGGTTGTGGGTGTCGCTGGCTGGGCCAGCAGTTATCACCCACCCCTAATAGCCTTTGAGAAGGTGACAGCGAACTGCAGGTGGATGAATGAGGCGAGATAACACAACTTTAAAGGTGGTGAGAATAACAGAGAGACCTGGGGTGTCTGTGTGCAATCTTTGAAGTGAGCTGGACAGGTTAACAAACAGTTAACAAAGAAAATAGATTCCTAGGTTTTATGAATAGAGACACAGAGTCGAATAGTCTGGATGTTATGTTACACCTATAGAAAAGACTAGATCGGCTCCACCTGGAGCATTGTGTCCAATACAGGGAACCACATTTCAGGAAGGACATGAGCCCATTGGAGAGGGGATAAAAGAGTTTCACTGGAATTTTTCCAGGGATGAGGGATTACAGTTATGTAGCTGGGATGGTTCAACTTAGAGCAGGGAAATTTAAAAGCAGATCTGATTGAGATGCGAAGCAGAAAGCAGAGAGTAGTGGAGAATATTTATTGTTCAGTCTGGAGGGAAGTACACAATGGCGTTCCCCTGTTCTGAAGAAGGGTCACTGACCTGAAACATTAACTCCACTTCTCTCTCCACAGATGCTCCCAGACCTGCTGTGTATTTCCAGAATTACTTGTACTTATTTCAGATTTCCATCATCCTCAGTATTTTGCTTTTATTATCCCGATGGTCACTGTTGGGATCACTGTTGCAGTATGTTAATACAATAGGCTTGTGTACAGAGGGGATAATGTCAAGGTTTTGTGATGAGTGGAAACTCAGAAATGTTAATAAACAGTGAGAAGGATAGTAACAAACTTCAGGAGGACAGAGACTGACTGGTGAAATGGACAGGAACATGGCAGATGTAATTTAACACAGTGAAGTGTGAAGTGAGACATGGGTAGGAAGTATGAGGAGAAACAATATAAAATAAATGGGACCCTTATAAAGCGGGTGCAGGATTAGAGAGACCTGCGGCGTACACACACAGATCTTTGATGGTAACATGTAGTGTCCTTGGTGTCAGAGAGAGAGGCACAGAGTAATAAAACTCATGAGGAAATGCTGATGTTTGTATATCATTGGTTAGGTCCCAGCTGGAGAATTATGTCCAATTCTGGTCACCACACTTTGATAAGGATGTCAAGGACTTAGTGAAGATACAGAGGTGATTTACTAGAATGGTACCAGGGATCTGGGAATTCAGTTATGTGGAGAGATTGGAAAAGCTGGGATTGTTCTCTTTGGAGCAATGAAGGGTAAGGGGTGATTTAATATAGAATTCAAAATCATTAAAGGTTTTGATAGGGTAATTAATGTGAAACTGTTTCCAGTGTCAGGAAGTTCAGTATTAAGAAGACACAGATTGAAGGTAATTGACAAAGAACCAGAGGTGAAATGAGGAGAATTTTCTTACACAGCGAGTTGTTGGGATGTGGGATTCACTGCCTGAAAACATGGTGGAAGCAGATTCAATAATATCTTTCAAAAGGGAATTTAGCAAATACTTGAATAGGAAATAAAGGAGACTGCGGAAAGTTGGGGGGGGGGGGGTGTTGGTGGTGGAATTCATTAAGTAGCTCATTCCAAGAGACAGCACTGAAACAATGGGCCGAATAGCCTCCTTTTGTACTGCATCAGTCTCTGATTCTATGAGAAGCAGACAGAGAGTGTAGAGAGCGAGTGAGGACATGCGTAAGTGGGAAAGGAAGATAGAAATAGCGAGAAAATCGGGTTTGCTTCGCTTTTCGGGTGTAGGGATTGTAATTCGTGATCTGCCCTTGCCTATTCATGTTGAGGCAGGTGACACACAAACTTCCTGCTGCCTTCTCATTTCCACGAATTCTATGTACCGCCTAGGGTGACAAGCGGTGCTGTCTGCTGGGGCCTAAGGTTGTGTGAGGCTGGCTCGTGTTTCATCCAGGATTCAGCTCTTAAAGACAGTCTGTTCCTCTTAAAGGGAAGTTGCACTGAATCACAGGAGGCTGCTGCTGACTGTGAAATGCCGCAATTGGAGACAAGGTAAATGGAGTACTAGGACAGAGAGAGGGTTCTGCGGTTCACGGATGTGGTGCTGGAGGCCTAAGTCATGGAGGGTGACAGGAGCAGACAGGCCATGTTCCCATGGGGTGGGGTGCAGACCCTCAAGAAATACACTTCGAAGTGAATAGGAGCAGGTGGCCAGGGAGGTCAGTGCAAGAAGTCTGGCCCCGAGGACCTGGCAGAAGAGCCAGAAGAAGTTAAATTAACTCACACGGGTGGTCAATGTCAGTGAATTCATCTCCACATGTCATCTCCTGCCCTCAACACCAGTAACCTCTCACACTGCTCAATGAACCACACCCCCATCACTCACCCATCAGCTGTCCCTAACACTCACGACCGACACCTAACATTCACATACTCCATCTCACCCTCACACACCTTCCACTGATACCAGCCTCACATCCACCTCTCCCTGCCTCCACATGCCTCCAGCTCTTCAGCTATGGCAGGCACATCACCCAAACACAGTGCAACACAATCAGTGACAATCTGCCCTCTCTCTTACATGACAAGGTGGCTCTTAAACACAGGGAGCAGCAGTGATCCGGTGGGGACCAGGCATACCTTCATTCCCTTAGCCTGAGGGAGGAGATGATTCTCCACATCATGGGGCCGGCTGTGACAGAGCCCGAGGCATCCGGCATCACCGAGAGCATTCAGGATGATGTTATGTTGCTGCCTTATGTTCCTTCTTAACTCCCACCTCCCCCTCATCCTACTGTCTGGAAAGATGTACAAAATGCAGTGGTGGGACCATGGACCTCCTGCTTTCCATCCCATTCCCAATCCCTCACCACAACCCTCCACTTCTGATTTTGTACTTTCCAATGATAACCCAAAACTGCCAGCTTCCCAGTCACAGCAGCTCCTGGTGACAGAGAGAGAGAAGCAGCACAGCACTGATGGTGAAGCCCCATCACTTGGTCTGAAACTCACAGTCACCAGATCAAATACTTTCGCTTTGTGTACCTTAGAGGGTGGTATAGAGTCGGAATCTGCATGTGGTGAGTCACCGAGCACGAGTGAGCTGCAGCCAGGCCAGGGGGAAAGGAAAGTTCATGTGTCAGATCACCGGAGGGCGAGGTCTCAAACGAGTTATGATACACAGGACACAGATGTAAACATTGCTGGAACTGCAGACAGGAGAATGCTGATGGACATGTACACTGAGAGACTTTGTCCATTGAGAGGCCTGTCAGACAGTCTGTTGTCACTGTCAAAGAACATGGAGGAGTCCGACTCCAACATGGCACAGGACATTGCACAGAGTTTGAAGCACATTCTTTCCCCTGTGGAAGAGATCACTAACTCCATGACATCACTAGCGGACCCAGCTGTGATACAATTGTTGGTGACCATTGTCTCAGCTTCCACTGCAGCACAGATGGCAGACACCGAACGTCTCAGTGCTGCAGTGCAAACTCAGACTCAGATTGCTTGCTGTCATGTAGGATCAGACTGCTGCCATCATGGCTGTGGATCTCAGTGTTCAAAGGATTTTGCAAGCTCTCACAGCAGTCCAGCAATCTGTGATCCAGTAGATTACTAGGATTGCTGAGGTGTCACCCTGTGGCAGTGACAGTGTCTCCGTGGAGCATGAACCTGCTGTCCTCTCTCAGGATGACAGTATTTGCTCTGCCTTCACTGTCACTCCACAAGTGTCCTTGCTCTTACCCATCAGATAGCCCAGGCTGCTGCTGCCCATGTCGAGGTGGTGCAGTCCGAATCCGAGCCCTCAAGTCCCAGAGCTGCTCGAGGACGTCCTGCAAGGCCATATGCAGTCTCCCCAGTGAAAGTCAGCAGCCTTCCATCAGCCATGCTGCAGACACTGGGGAAACACTGTGTAGGATCCCTAGCAAAGTCGAGGTAACCCACAAGACAGTCACTAAGGGAATCCACAAGGGTGAAAAGTTGCGTTGTGTTTGCATAATTGGATGTGTTGTTGGATAAAGATGTTAATGAACAGGTTTTTATTGCAGGATGGTGACCAAGCGGATGCTGTGATGGGGCATCTCAGATGGGGGCAATGGTGGAGAATGGGGAATCCGTGGTGGGAAAGTGAAGTTGTCCAATGGCAACCGGAATCTTAGCAGGCCAGCGCCGGCAGCCTGTCCGGGTGGAAGGCATCCAGGAAATATTCTGGAAATATCCTGGTTGGTTGGCGATGGATGGTGGGGTTTGAATTCCTTGGGGGTGAATCATGAGCCATGTAAAGACAGGGTAGTGATTCTCTCCGAGGAGCTACATTCTGATTCTCCACAGAGTTCTGAAGTTCGTGGGAACAGAGGAGGAGGTGTCGGGCGTCTTGCAAAGCATTAAGGTAAATAAGTCCCCAGGGCCTGATGGGAACTAACGCAGAATACTGAGGGAGGCAAGGGAATAAATTGCTGGGACCTTGACAGAAATCTTTGCATCCTCATTGGCTATAGGTGAGGTCCCAGAGGACTGGAGAATAGCAAATGTTGTTCCTTTGTTAAAGAAGGATAGCAAGTATAATCCAGGAAATTACAGGCCGGTGAGCCTTTGTTCAGTGGTCGGGAAATTATTAGAGAGGATTCTTCGGGGCAGGATTTACTTCCATTTGGAAACAAATAAACTTATTAGTAGCGAGAGGCAGCATGGTTTTGTGAACGGGAAGTCGTGTCTCACTAACTTGATAGAGTTTTTTGAGGAAGTGATGAAGATGATTGATAAAGGCAGGGCAGTGGATGTTGTCCATACGGACTTCTGTAAAGCCTTTGACAAGGTCCCTCATGGCAGACTGGTGCAAAAGGTGAAGTCACACGGGATCAGAGGTGAGCTGGCAAGATGGTTACAGAACTGGCTCGGTCATAGAAGACAGAGGGTATCAGTGGAAGGGCGCTTTTCTGAATGGAGGGCTGTGAATAGTGGTGTTCCGCAGGGATCAGTGCTGGGACCTTTGCTGTTTGTGATATATATAAACGATTTGGAGGAAAATGTAGCTGGTCTGATTAGTAAGTTTGTGGACAACACAAAGCTTGGTGGAGTTGCGGATAATGATGAGGATTGTCAGAGGATACAGCAGGCGATGGATCGGTTGGAGACTAGGGCGGAGAAATGGCACTTGGAGTTTTATCCAGACTCTCGCTGGCACGAGGGTGTCAATATAAATTTGTGTCTACATTCCCGGACAACTGTACACCTGGATGTGTCTCCCCCAGGGTTCACATGATAGTCCGTCAACATTCCACCAGTGGTTGGCCATAGATCCGGTGTTACAGGTGCCGGACCCACCCCTACCCTTTGCCCTCGATGTCGCCACCACAGATACCACCTTATCAGCTGTATTCCTTCAAAGAAACATGGCCGATTCTGCCGAGTGTAATACGCATCTCACTTGTTAACGTCAGTAGAAAGGGCCTTCACAATGTGTGAAAAAGATTTGCTGGCCGTCTTCTGGGTGATTCAAAATGTTACTTATATTGTCAGCCTCAGCCCTGTTACTATCCTAACTGAACACACACCCTTCCAGTTGTTAGTGGATGGACGACTGAAGGACGGTTTTGTTAGTCAGAATCTTATTGCTCGGTGGATTTTGTTCTTGCAAGGTAGAGACATTTCAGCAAAAAAGGAAAATACTTTGACATGCTTGGCAGACAATTTAATCTACCAGGCTGCACCCCATGAGTGTCAGGTTTTGACAGAAAAGCCCCTCAAGGGTCATTTTGTGTCAAAATCATTGCGGGGCGGGGGTGTACAAAGGAAGAAAAGAGAAATCAAACCAGCACTCAACATTATTGTTGACGGTTCCTCTACAGTGGAGGATGGGATTAGGCAGGCAAAGTGCTGATTACATATACAGGATCATAATGGAAAACCTATTAAAGACATTGCCTTACAGTTACTGGCAAGTTTACGTGTGCAGCGTGCCGAACTAGCTGCAGTCACTTTGTGCTAACACAACGACACATGTTTCCCCCACTGCTTGATATAAATTCTGACAGTATGTACGTGTGTAACAGTTTGACCGAGTACCTACCTCTGTGGGAAGTGAGAGGTTTTGTGTCAGCAGATGGCAAACCTTTTCCATCTGTCCTATTACTACAGAGAATAGTAGATGTAGCGAGGAAAGGGGAAAAGATTACAGAAAATACTATGATATATTGACCTATGTTGTGAAAATTGGAGAGGAGATAATTGGGACAACTTTGTCTAAGTGTCGTCTGGAAAACCAGGTGGTCATATGTCCTCACTCTATATATATATATATATATATATATATATATATATATTCTGCTGTTTTATATGTATGTATATAGATATATATATACATAGATACATATAAAACAGCAGAATAAAAATGTGGATTTAATACCACTGCAGGAAACTAGGAAGGCATTGCCAGGGTTAACCCATGTGGCCAATAAGGGAAAGAGGAGATATTGCTTAACCAAAACAATGAAGAAGTACCAGTATGGACATAACCGGATTTGTCTGGTGAGGAACAGAACGTTTCTTTTCAACACACAAATACCAACTAGAATAGAGAAGATGGAGTTGGTCGACATACATAAAAGAAAGACAGAAACGATAACTGTGACAGACAGTGTTAAGGACGACTTGATAAATTACCTTCGGGAATATGAATATACTATTCAGCCATTGCCCACACGTTTGGGTAAAGAGAGGCAGCAACAAGAAATCATTAGTGTAGTGTACTACAATCTGGAACAACAGTGGAAGATGATACAAGATGAGATTCATGAGAGAAACGATTCTACCTGGTGGGAGGACTTATGGAACTGGTGGTCAAACCCCTGGATTACAATTATCCCCTATGTCCTGATCGTTGTTTCGGGTATCATGGTGATATATGTGACATACTTCATTTGGAAACATAAGAAATTGTTTAAGGAATGTGAGAGGATGTATGAATGCAGGTTGGACAGCTACCTTAAAGGCAATCAGTATTCGAACTTGCTCTATAAAAAGATAGACAATTAATTATGTAACACGACAATAGTTGCATAACTATTGGTACATACTTAAAATGAATTAATGAATGACAAATTTATTCTACAAATTCAATTGCGACTGCGTTATGATCACACAAGTGATTAATTCTCTTCTAAATTCTTCTAAAAATTCTGACACGATGAGGTTTTAGGACTGGTATGTAATTTATAAAAAAAGGGTGGCACAGTGGCGCAGTGGTTAGCACCGCAACCTCACAGCTCCAGGGACCCGGGTTCGATTCCGGGTACAACCTGTGTGGAGTTTGCAAGTTCTCCCTGTGTCGGCGTGGGTTTTCTCCGGGTGCTCCGGTTTCCTCCCACAAGCCAAAAGACTTGCAGGTTGATAGGTAAATTGGCCATTATAAATTGTCACTAGTATAGGTAGGTGGTAGGGAAATATAGGGACAGGTGGGGATGTTTGGTAAGAATATGGGATTAGTGTAGGATTAGTATAAAAGGGTGGTTGATGTTCGGCACAGACTCGGTGGGCCGAAGGGCCTGTTTCAGTGCTGTATCTCTTCTAAATTCTTCTAATTATGTAACAATGATGCTTAAATTGTGCTTTCTTTTACACTACACTTCTTATGACATTGCGTTAACAATGAAATTGTAATTGCACAAGTGTGCTATCTAAGAGATGTGAGAGTGTGATCCCTTGGGTGTAGCCCTGCAGGATCAAAAAGGGGGTGGGGTGCGGGTGGCTGTAGACTCAGTAAAAACACATAAGAACTTAGTTAAAACAAAGGGGCTCGTCACACAACAATACGCAACATTTTGAAACATGGGGGTGCTAGGTAGAAAGGAGCACAGCAAACAGATGGCCAAGAAATTGTGGACAGTCCAGAAAAAAACAGGCTGAAACAAAAGAGAGATTAGATTAGTTTAGTTTAGAGATACAGCACTGAAACAGGCCCTTCGGCCCACCGAGTCTGTGCCGACCATCAACCACCCATTTATACTAATGCTACACTAATCCCATATTCTACCGGACAGTACCTTTGCATAAACCAGATAAAGGAATTCCTATGGACATGAGGTATGATTAGACTCACAGTAGACAATGGCTGAAACTGGTGATGGCACGAGAACCCCGGGGAAGAACACTCAAGAAAGTTCCCTGAGTCAAGGACTCAGAGAATAGAAGGGCAGCTGCCATTCTGGAACTGATCACCTCGTGTCTTGACGGGTAGTATAACGTGCAAAGAGTGAGTGCTTGTACCTGATGATTTAATGTGTGAATAAACATTGATATAAACATTGATTCCACCAGTCCGCTTTTCAGAATTCTTTAAGAGTAAGTGCAGATTAGGCACAACAACGATCTGCTAGCTCTATATAGGGTCTTACCAGGAACATTAAAAGAAGCAACACCAAGAGAGAAAATTACATGACCAGTAACAAAATTAGCAATGCTTCGTAGAGTTTACAGCCTTTATCAAAGACTCACCAGGAGTAACAACAACAGCAAAGAGGGATGAGAAAATGACAAGAGTAGTAATGCAGTTAAACACGGTTTGCCGAATTAATAGCTGGATAAAGAGTCTTACCAGGAACACCAACAATAGCGAGGATGGGATAGTAAATATATTGAATAATCTGAAGAGCAAAAAAGATCCAATAGTCTAATGAGTTCCAGTCATAATATGTGGAAAGATCGTCAAATTGCCAGATGAAACTCCTGTCCATTGTTGAAACATTCCCATCGATTGTTTTCAGATTCTGACCCATTGTTGTAACATTCCAATCTATTGTTCTCAGATTCTGATCTATCCTCTCCCTCTGTCTGGAGCTGTTGGTCCCTCTTACTGCCGGGTTTGATGCTCCTGTTGACACTATGTGATAATACATTGAAAGGAATCTCTTATTAATAGAAGTTGGAAACCCTCCAGTGAAACAATTAGGGTCCATGGAGACTGACATTAATTCCAGTCACTGAACAAACAGTTTCAGTTAACCCCTTTCAGTCCAGCACTGTTTGTACCACAATAAAGTAGAACATCTATCCGGTCTGGATGGGATGTATGAGAGATGCTGAGGGAAGGAAAGGTGGGAATAGCGGAGGCACTGGACAGAATCTTTCAATCCTCCTTGGATATGGGAGTTGTGACAGAGGGCTGGAGGGTTGTAAATGTTACACCCTATTTGAAAAATAGGAGAGATGGGGTAGACACTGTATTTACTGACCAGACAGTTCAATGTCACTGATGGGGAAATTTCATAACCCAGGACAAATATATTCATTGCTTTGAAAAACATGGAATAATAAATAGACAGCAGGAGGGATATGGTGATGTCAAAGCATGTCTGGCAAACCTCAACAACAACTTATATTTATATAGTGCTTTTAATGTTATAAAACATGCCAAAGTGCTTCACAGGATCATTATGAAGCAAAGTATGACACTGAGACACAACAGGAGATATTAGATCAGATGGCCAACAGCTTGAAGAAAGAGATAGGTTTTAAGGAGTACTTGAAAGGAGGAAAGCGAGACGGAAAGGTGATGACCGTAGCGTCGTGGTAATATTACCAAAATTGTAATACCGAGGATCAGGCTGATTCTCTGAGGACATGGGTTCAAACCCCAC
The DNA here is from genome assembly GCF_036365525.1 of Heterodontus francisci. Lineage (NCBI taxonomy): Eukaryota > Metazoa > Chordata > Chondrichthyes > Heterodontiformes > Heterodontidae > Heterodontus > Heterodontus francisci. The sequence goes on along the minus strand of NW_027141039.1, from coordinate 2,874,802 downwards.
CGTGTCAACTGGTGCAATTTAAATTTCAATAAGTTATAAAATTCAATTAATTAATACAAATCTGCATTTGAAAGCTATTCTCAGCAATGGTGCCATGAAACTATCATTGATCATCGTTAAAAAACAACAGCCTGGATTATTGATGTTCTTTTGCAATGGAAATCTGCCATCCTTATACGGTCTGGCCTCCATGTGACTCCAGATCCACAACAATGTGGTTGACTCTAAACTGACTTCTGAAATGTCCAGCAAACCACTCAGTTATCAAGGGCAATTGGGGATGGGCAACAAATGCTGGTCTTGTCAGTGACACCCACATCGCATGAAAGAATGAAAAAAGAAAACTGTGCCGTGAGGATATTCCAGAACTTTGGGCCTTGGCAGCTGAAAGCCCGGACGCCAGGAGTGTAGGGATTAAAATCAGGGCTGCACAAGAGGCTGAAATTCGAGGAGCACATGTATCACAGTGGGTTGTGGAGGTGGAGGAGATTACAGATATATGGGGGTGGGGTGGGGAGAGACCATGGCGGCATCTGAAAACGAGGATGAGAATTTTAAAATCAAGACATTGCTTGACTGGGAACCAATGTCGGTCAGTGATAGATGAACGGGACTTGGTGTGAGCTGAGGCATGGGCAGCAGAGTTTTGGATGACCTCAAGTTTACAGAGAGTAGAATGTGGGAGATCAGCCAGGAATGAGTTGGAATAATCACATCGAGAGGTGACAAAGGCATCAATGAGGTTTCAGCAGCAGATGGGCTGAGACAGGGGTGAAGTCGGGCGATGTTACTGAGGTGGAAATAGGCGGTTGTAATGATATCCTGAAATGAGGTTCAAGCTCATTTTGTGGTCAAATGTGACACCAAGGTTGTAAACATACTGTCCGAATCTCAGACTGTTACCAGGGAGAGGGATGGGATCAATAGCAAGGGAACAGAGTTGACGTGGGGTGTGAAAACAATGTCTTCAGTCTTCCCAATATTTAATTGGAGGAAATTTCTGCTCATCCAGTACTGGATGTCAGATAAGCAGTCTGATAATTTAACAACAGTGGAGGAGTGGAGAGAGGTGGTGGTGAGGTAAACATGATGGAGTTATTTGATAAAACAATGGAGAGGGTTGATGAGGGTGATGTGATTGAAGTTATATATATGGACTTTCAAAAGGTGTTTCATTAAGTGTCATTCAATAGACAGGTTAGGAAAACTGAACCCTATGGATTAAAGGTACAGTGAAAGTGTGGATATAACATTGATTAAGGAACAGTAAACAGAGAGAAGTGGTGAAAGGTTGTTGTTCAGACTCAATGACAGTAGACAGTGGTGTTCCCGAGGGCTCGGTTTTAGGACCACTGCTCTTTTTTCTCTTGGAAAACACGAGGTATGTCAGGCAGAGCTGAAACGTTAACTCTGTTTCTCTCTACACAGATGGTGCCAGACCTGCTGACTATTTCTGACAATTTCTGTTCTCATTGCAGAGTTCCAGCAGCCGCAGTATTTTGCTTTCATTTTAGTATTTAATTCACTGTCACTTTTCTTCCAGGAATGCCTACCTTGAAGAAGTTCTGCTCTTCTCTTGAAAAGCTTAGGGCCTCGGCAGCAGAAGGCACGGCCGCCAATGGTAGAGTAATTAAACTCGGGATGTTCAAGAGACCAGAATTATATGACGTCTCAGTGCTACAGTGGAAGCTCAGATTGAGGTCATGAGATCCATGCTTGCTGCCATGCAGGATCAGACTGCTGCCATCATGGCTGTGGACCTCAGTGTTCAAAGGGGTTTGTAGGCTCTCACAGCAGTCCAGCAACCTGTGATCCAGTAGATTACTAGGATTACTGAGGTGTCGCTCCCTGGGAATGACAGTGTCTCCGTGGAGCAGGAACCTGTTGTCCTCTCTCAGGATGACAGTATTTGTTCTCCATTCACTGTCACTCCACCAGTGTCCTTGCTGTTACCCATCAGCCAGCCCAGGCTGCTGCTGCCCATGTCGAGGTGGTGCAGTCCGATTCCGAGTCCTCAAGTCACAGAGCTGCTCGAGGACATCCTGCAAGGCCATCTGCAGTCTCCCCAGTGAAAGTCAGCAGACTTCCACCAGCCATGCTGCAGTCACTGGAGAAACACTGTATCGGAGCACTAGGCAAGTCGAGGGAACCCACAAGACAGGCACTAAGGGAATACACAAGGGTGAATAGTTCAGTAATATAAAAGCAAAATACTGCGGATGCTGGAAATCTGAAACAAAAACAAGAAATGCTGGAATCACTCAGCAGGTCTGGCAGCATCTGTGGAAAGAGAAGCAGAGTTAACGTTTCGGGTCACTGACCCTTCTTCGGAACTGACAAATATTAGAAAAGTCACAAATTATAAACAAGTGAGGTGGAGGTTGGGCAAGAGATAACAAAGGAGAAGGTGCAGATTGGACCAGGCCACATCGCTGACCAAAAGGTCACGGAGCAAAGGCAAACAATATGTTAATGGTGTGTTGAAAGACAAAGCATTAGTACAGATTAGGTGTGAATACACGGAATATTGAACAGCAGCAAGGGCAAACCTGAAGAAAAACAACCTGAAAAAAACAGTGGGTAAGCAAACTGAACAAACTAAGATGAAATGAAATAAATGCAAAAAAAGATTGTAAAAAATTTAAAAAGGAATGCAAAAAAAAAGGAAGAAAAAATAACTAAAAATGAAAGTAAAATGGGTGGGGGGGGGGCTGTCATGCTCTGAAATTATTGAACTCAATGTTCAGTCCGGCAGGCTGTAGTGTGCCTAATCTGGAGATGAGATGCTGTTCCTCGAGCTTGCGTTGATGTTCACTGGAACACTGCAGCAATCCCAGGACAGAGATGTGAGCATGAGAGCAGGGGGGAGTGTTGAAATGGCAAGCAACCGGAAGCTCAGGGTCCTGCTTGCGGACTGAGCGGAGATGTTCCGCAAAGCGGTCACCCAGTCTGCGCTTGGTCTCCCCAATGTAGAGGAGACCACACTGTGAGCAGCGAATGCAGTATACTACATTGAAAGAAGTACAAGTAAATCGCTGCTTCACCTGAAAGGAGTGTTTGGGGCCTGGGATAGTGAGGAGAGAGGAGGTAAATGGGCAGGTATTACACCTCCTGCGATTGCAGGGGAAGGTGCCCTGAGATGGGGACGAGGTGGTGGGGGTAATGGAGGAGTGGACCAGGGTGTCGTGGAGGGAACGATCCCTTCGGAATGCTGACAGCGGAAGGGAGGGGAAGATGCGACTGGTAGTGGCATCATGTTGGTGAATGTCCACTATCCTGGCAGCAGCCAACCAACCTCACACGGTTCGGACTGTGGAAGCATTGCTTCATCACACTGGTGGTCTGTTCCACCATGTTCCTGGTGACTTCATCGTTCATGTTATACACATATTAATTGTGTGAGGTTGGTTGGCGGTGGGAGGAAGTTTGGGGGTGTAGAAACATGAGCTGTGTCTGGAGAAGGCGGGGTGGTTACATTTGTCTCCGGGGAGCCACATTCTGGTTCTGCATGGGAGACTAATGTGTTGGGACTGGCTGACTGCTTCAGAATGAAGGTATGGTGGCTGCTGCCAGGATAGTGGGACATTCACCAACATGATGCACTGGGCATGCTCACACACCAACTGTACATTAATGGAGTGAGATTTTATTCAGTTCCTGTACCTCTCCCCGTTGACATGGGGACACCGTAGAGACACCGCAACCATCAGGGATGTGGCTCTCCTGACAAAGCCACGGGGCCCGCAGAGGGAGAAAATGATGTATTAACTTCACCCGACATAGATGGCCTCTCTCACGTAGCGGATACATCAATGGACAACACACAGTCCTCACAACTACAGGCCAGTTAGTCCAACATCAGTGGTGGGAAAAGTTTTAGAACAATAATCAGGGATAAAACAGCAGGCATGTTGAGAGGTTTGAGTTAATTCAGGATAGCCGGCATAGATTTACAAAAGGAAAGTCATGCTTGACTAATCTAATTGCACTTTTGATGATGTAACAGAGAAGGTTGATGAAGGGAATGTGATGGATGTTGTCTAGATTGGTTTGAACAATGTGTTTGATAAAGTGCCACAGAAAAGGTTAATTACCAACATTGAGTCAAATGGAATGGGAGGGTCAGTGTCCAATTGGATAAAAACAAAGGTTTACATAGAGAAAACAGTGTGTCATAGTAAATGGCAGTTTTTCAGACTGCAAGATGTTTGACAGTGAGTGTTCCCCCAGGGTCAGTGCTCGGGCCACTGTTTAATTTTGCTGTGTATAAATGACTTGGATCTTGGAATACAGAGTAGAATTTCAAAATCCGCCTCTGATACCAAACTTGGAGCTGTGACAAACAGTGAGTATGTTCAGAACCACCTGCGACAGGACATAGATACTAAGTAGATTGAGCAGACAAGTGGCAGATGAAAGTGTGAGACAAGTGTGAGGTGAGGCATTTTGACAGAGAGGATAGGAAGGCAATATAGACTTAATAACACAGTTCTAAACAATGTGCAGGAACAGAGAGACCTGTGGGTGTATGTGTATCCATCTTTAAAGGTGACAGGACATATTGAGAGATTGGTTAGTAAAACACATATAATCTTGGATTTCATAATGAGAGGTATTGAGTTCAAAAGCAGAGAAGTTATGATGAATGTTTAAAAATCTCTGGTTAGGTCTCAGCTGGACTAGTTTGTCCAATTCTGATCATCACACTTCAGAAAGATTGTGAAGGTCTTTGAAATGGTGCTGAAGAAATTTAACAGAATGGTTCCAGGGATGGTGGATTTTAGTTCCAAGGTTAGGTTACAAGATTATGACAGGTCTGGATAATTTAGACAATGAAAAAGTGTTCCCATTAACTGATGGAAGAAGGACGAGGAGCACGGATTCAATGTTTTGGACAAGAGATGCAGGGGGAATATGAGGAAGAACATTTTTCTTTATGCAGCGGGTGTTACTGATCTGGAACTCACTGCCCACAAGTGCGTTAGAAGCAGAGACAATCATTGATTTCAAATGAAAGCTGGTGGGGACCTGAATGAAATAAATTTGCTCCAGGGATTGAGCGGGCGAGTGGGACTGAATGGATTGTTCCATGGAGAGCCAGCATGTACATGATGGGATGAATGGCCTCCTTCTATGTCGTAAATGGCTCTATCAGTCTCTGTGACTCGATGTTGGATAATTCTCCTGCTCCTGCCTGGAAAGATCCAGATACATAGAAGTTCAAATGAAACTGTGACCTTAACAGCCACTGGCAGCTCCGTCCTCACCCTGGTGTGAGGCTCCAGGTCGTGTTACTGGAGGTGACACAGCTCTGTGACCACCTCCTTATTGAATCAGAGTCATCTCACACACTGCTCCTGGGTGAGGTGTAGGTAGCAAAAGTGTTCTTGGAAAACCGGAGGTGCGTAGGGCAGAGCCCCCTCTTCCTCCCACTTTACAGAGCTTCCCCTCTATGCAGCCTCTGCTCCATTTGTTACAGACCCAGAGACACTGTAACTACAGTCCCCATACCTTGTCCAAATTTGCGTCACCAAATCCTCTGTCCTCCCTGAATGTCGGCAGCAGCTCACAACACAACCTCCAGACAACCATCCATAGCACCTCCACTAACATTACAATAGCAAAAGTAAGTCAAAAACCCCTCACCTGTAAGTTGGATGCCTGGTCCTTTTTAAATAACACTAGAGGGGCTTCCTCGTGCTGCTGAATGGATGTTCAGCTGAGAGTGACAAGCACAGGCATTCCGTGGACAGTCCAAGTTTCAAAGACGTACATCACAGCTGCTGGAATGGCTGACAGAAGATATATACAGACCCCTCCTCACGCTACCAGCACATGCTTGGTGAACGGGGGCTTGAGCCCTCTCCAGCATGGAACACTTGAAGTGACTGGCAGAGCAGCTCGTATTGTTTTATGGATCCAGAGTTACATGGCGTTCGGCCCAGTGGCGCTGCAGAGCTGAAAATCATTGCCAGAGTAGATAAACAGAGAGAACGACGATAGGATCATATGAATTAGGGGCAGAAGTAGGCCATTCAGCCCGTCAAGCCTGCTCCACCATCTAATAAGATCATGGCTGATCTGTTTGCGTTTCGAATTCCATACCCCCATCTCCCCCCGATAAACTTGGATTCTCTTGCCTAACAAAAATCTATCTACCTCTGCGTTAAAAATGTACAATGACCCCCCCGCCCCCTCCACCACCTTCTAAGGCAGAGATTTCCAAAATCACACAATCATCTGAGGAAAAGAAAAGTCTCCTCATCTCTGTCTGAAAAGGGCGACCCCTAATTTTCAAACAGTGCCTTTTCAAACAGTTACTTTTAAAAGGTAATTGAAGAAAATACTTTCAGGCAAAAGAGTTGTAGGAATATGGGAATGGAGAGGGGAATGGGATTAATTGGAGGGGTGAGGCCATGGAGAGATTCAACCACAATAATGAGAATATTAAAATTAAGGTGCTGCCAGACCGGGAGCTAATGTAGATCAGTGAGCACAGGGGTGATCGGTGATCGGGATTTGGTGTGAGTTAGAATACAGGCAGCATAGTTATGGATGGGCTGTGGTTTATTCAGGTTTATAACTGGGAGGGTAACCAGAATAGAATTGGAATAGTCAAGTGTGTATTTAACAAAGGCACAGATGAATGTTTCTGCAGCAGATAGGCTGAGGCAGAGGTGGAGATGTGTATTAGTACAGAGGTGATAGTCGGCAGGGTTGGTGAGAATATGGAGATGAACTCAGCTCAGATTTAAATAGAACACAGAGGTTGCAAACTGTCTGGTTCAGCCTCAGATATTTGGCAATGAGGAGATCATGGTTCATGGATAGTGGATGGAATTTCTTATAGAGACCAATGACAACTGCACTCTTCCGAAATTTAAATAGCAAGAACATTATTTCAGTGAAACAAATTTTACAGATGTCATAGCGGGAAATACAGACTTACCAGGGACAGCAACAGCAGCAAAGATGGGAGAGTAAATTACAAGCACTCTAATGCACATAGCAATGGTTTTTAGAGCTAATATCTGGAGACTGAAATTTGCCAGGAATAACAACAGCAGCAAGGAGGGCAGAGGAAATGACAAGAATGGGAATGCAGTTAAACATGGTTTATAGAATTAATAGTTTGATACAGAGACTTACTAGGGACACCAATAATAGCCAGGAAGGGGTAGTAAAAGTATTGAATATTCCTCAGTGCGGAATAGATCCGACTGTTTAATGAGAACTGATCATAATCTGCAGAAAGAAAGTTAAACTCCCAGATGAAACTCCTGTTCATTGTTGTAACATTCCAATCTATTGTTCTCTGATTCTGATCTTTCCTCTCCCTCTCTCCAGAGCCGCTGATCCCTATTAGTGCTGGGAGTGATGTGATACTCCCACTGACACTATGCAAAGGCACAGATGAGGGGTAGTGCAGTAGATGGGCTGAGGCAGAGGTGGAGATGGGTGATATTACAGAGGTGGTAGTAGGCAGGGTTTGTGAAGGAGAGAATATGGAGATGAACACAGCTCAGGTTTAAATAGAACACAGAGGTTGCAAACAGTCTGGTTCAGTCTCAGACATTGGACTTGGAGTATGTCGTTCACAGATCGGGGACAGGATTTCTTATGGAGACCAATAACACTGGTTTCGGGCTTCAGAGAAAAAAACATTACTTGAACAGTATTTCAGTGAACCAGGGTTTACAGACCGTATTTGTGGAAATGAAGACTTACCAGGGCAGTAACAGCAGGAAAGATGAGAATAAATTACAAGAACTATAATACTATTAGCAATGGTTGTGGAGCTAATAGCTGGAGACAGAGATTCACCAGGACTAACAACAGCAGTAAGGAGGGCACAGTAAATTCCAGGAACATTATTGCAGTTAAATATGGTTTATAATATTAATAGCTGTATTGACAAACTTACCAGGGACACCAACAATAGCAAGGATGGGATAGTAAATGTTTTGTATAATCAACAGTGCGTAATAGATCCGGGATGTTAAAGACAGCGAATCGTCCGTAGAAAGCATGTGAAGAGGCCATGATAATCCTCTGCCCACATTTGTAACATTCCAATCCACTGTTCTCAGATTCTGACCCATTGTTGCAACATTCCAATCTATTGTTCTCAGGTTCCGATCTATCCTCTCCCTCTCTCTGGTGCAGCTGATGCCTGTAAGTGGTGAAGCTGACGATCGACTGGCACAATGGTATTAAACCTTGAAAGGAATCCCTTATTAATAGAAGATGGAAAACCTACAGTGACACAATTAGGGTCCATGGAGACTGACATTAACTACAGTCACTGAACAAACAGGTTCTGTTAACCACTTTCCATCCAAACACTTTTTGTGCCTCAAAGAAGTAGAACATTTACCTGGTCTGTATGGGATGCATGAGGCTACTGAGGAAAGGAAATGTGGAAATAACAGAGGCCCTGGACAGAATCTTTCAATCGTCCTTGGATATGGGAGTGATAACAGAGAACTGGAGGGTTGTAAATGTTACTCCCTGTTTAAAAAAGGAGAGATGGGGTAAAACCTGTATTAATGACCAGTCAGTCTAATGTCGGTGGTTGGAAATTTCTAAAGGTCACAAGCAGGATATAAGTATTCCTTACTCATAAAAGGGATAAAATTTGAGAAGCAGCACGCAAATGCGAATTCAAAATCATGTATGGCAAACGACAACAACAACTTATTTTATATAGTGTCTTTGATGTAATAAAACATCCCATGATGCTTCCTCATAAAACAAAACATGACATCGAGAGATATAAGAAATTATTAGGTCAGAGGACCAAAAGCGTGGTCAAAGATGTAGGTTTTGATGGGTGTCTGAAAAGAGGAAAGGGTGGAGAGGTGGCGGGATGGAGAGGCGGAGAGGTGTAAGGAGGGTATTCTAGAGCTTGGAGCTCATTTTGCGATCAAATGTGATACTAAGGCTGCAAACAAACTGTATGAATCTCAGACTGATACAGGGAGAGGGATGGAATCAATAGCAAGGGAGCAGAGTTGGAGTGGGGAGTGAAAACAAGGGCTTCAGTCTTCCCAATATTTAATTGGAGGAAGTTTCTGCTCATCCAGTACTGGGTGTTGGATAAGCAGTCTGATAATTTAACAACAGTGGAGAGAGGTGGTGGTGAGGTAAACTTGATGGAGTTCTTTGATAAAACAATGGAGAGGGTTCATGAGGGTGGTGTGATTGAAGTTATATAGATAGACTTTCAAAAGGTGTTTGATCAAATCACATTCAATAGACAGGTTAGGAAAACTGAACCCTATGGATTAAAGGGACAGTGACAGTGTGGATATAACATTGGCTAAGGAACAGTAAACAGAGAGAAGTGCTGAAAGGTTGTTGTTCAGACTCGATGGGAGTATACAGTGGTGTTTTCCAGGGCTCGTTATTCGGATCACTGCTCTTTTTGCTCTTGGAAAACCCGGGGTGGGTAGGGCAGAGCCCCCTCCTCCGCCCTCTTTGCACAGCTTCCCCTCTCTGCAGCCTCTGCTCCATTTGTTGGTCATGTTACAGACCCAGAGACACTGTAACTACAGTCCCTATAACTTGTCCAGAGTTGGGTCAACAAATCCTCTGTCCTCCCTGAATGTCTGCAGCAGCTCACAACACAATCTCCAGAAAACCATCCACAGCACCTCCACTAACTTTCCAATGGCAGAAGTCAGTAAAAAGCCCTACACCTGTAAGATGGATACCCGGTCTATTTAAATAACACTAGAGGGGGTTCCTCGTGCTGCTGAATGTATGTTCAGCTGAGAGTGACTGACACAGACGGTCAGTGGACATGCAAAGACCAAGTTTCAAAATCGTACATCAAAGCTGCCGGAATGGCTGATTGACACCATATTCAGACCTTCCTCACACTAAAGACACACACACATTACACCCACTCCAGCACCCCGGCCAGCCTGGGTGTCCTGTACAATGTACTAGATGTGACTGGCAGTACAGCTCACACCATTTTATGGATCCAAACTTCCACAGCACCAGTGGAGCTGGAGAGATGAAATTTGTGGTCAGGGATAGAGACAGAGGGAAATAAACTCACTTCAAAAAGGGAATTAGAAAAATACTTTACGATGAACAAGCTTCATGAATATTGGAAATGGACAGGGGATTGGGATAATCAGAGGGGTGAGGACATGATGGATTTGATCATCCGAGTGAGAATATTAAAATTGAGGTGTTACTGGACCAAGAGCCAATGTAGATCAGTGAGCACAGGGATGTTGGGTGAACAGAATTTAGTGTAAATTCGAAGGTGACAGCAGAGTTTTGGATGACCACAAGTTTACAGAGAATAGAATGTGGGAGAGCAGCCAGGAGTGTGTTGGAATAGTTAAGTCTCGAGGTAACAGTCGGGTCCTCCAGCCAAAATGGACAGTTTGACCTTTTCTCACATTATACTCCATTTGCCAGTTCTTTGACCACTCATTTAACCTATCTATATCCCTTTGTAACCTTCTTATGTCCTCTTGAGAACTTACCTTCTTACCTATCTTGGAGTCATTTAGCAAATTACGCAAGCATACCTTCGGTCCATTCATCAAAATCATTTATATCAATTGTAAAAAGTTGAGGCCCCCGCACTAATCGCGGTGGCACACCACTCGTTGCAGCTTGCCAACCAGAAAATAACCCATTTATGCCTACTCTGTTTCCTGTTAGCTAGCCAATCCTCTATCCATGCCAATTATATTACCCCCTACACTATGAGCTTTTATTTTCCACAATGACGTTTGATGTGGTCTGTAAATCTAAGTACGGTAGATCCACCAGTTCCCCTTTATCCACAGTACATGTTACTTCTTCAAAGAACTCCAGTATATTGGTTAAACATGATTTCCCTTTCACAAAACCATGTTGACTCTCCCTGATCACCTTGATTTTTTCGACGTGCTTTAACGTCTTTCTAACGTCTTTAATAATAGCTTCTAACATCTGATCCATAGCTGAAAGCCATTCTCACCTGCCACAGGTCCTATGTACAGTAAGTCTCTTCTGATGTTATGCTCTATTTGAACTGTTACTCCTCAAAGAGCATAGAATTATAGAGATATACAGCACAGAAACAGGACCTTCAGCCCATTGTGTCTGTGCTGGCCATCAAGCACCGAACTATTCTAATCCCAATTCCCAGCACTTGACCTGTAGCCTTGTTTGCCATGGCGATTCAAGTGCTCATCTAAATACTTCTGAAATGTTGTGAGGATTCCTGCCCGGACCATCTCTTAAGGCAGTGCCTTCCAGATTCCAACCACCCTCTGGGTGAAAATTATTTTCCTCAAATCCCTTCTAAACCTCCTGCCCCTTACCGTAAATCTATTCCCCCTGGTTATTGACCCTCCGCTAAGGGAAAAAAGATTCTTCATATCTACCTATCAATGCCCCTCATTATTTTGTATACCTCAATCATGACACCCCTCATCCTTTTCTGCTCTGAGGAAAACAACCCTAGCCTTTTCTGTCGCTCTTCATAGCTGAAATGCTCCAGCCCAGGCAACACCATGGTGAATCTATTCTGCACCCTCTCCATTGCAATCACATCCTTTTGATAGTGCAGCAACCAGAACTATACACAGTCCTCCAGTTGTATCCTAACTGGCGTTTTATACTGCTCCATCATAACCTCCCTGCTCTTATATTCTATGCCTCGGCTAATAAAGGCAGGTGTCCCATACGTCTTCCTGACCGCATTGTCTACCTGTGCTGCTGCCTTCAGTGATCAATGGACAAGTACACCAAGGTCCCTCTGACCTTCAGTACTTCCTAGGGTCCTACCATCCATTGTATATTTCCTTGTATTGTTCGCCCCCCCCCCCCCCAAATGTATCACCTCACACTTCTCAGGATTAAATTCCATTTGCCACTCCTCTGCCCATCTTACCAGCCCATCTATATCATCCTGTAATCTAAGGCTTTCCTCCTCACTATTTACAACACCACCAATTTTCTTGTCAGCTGTGAACTTACTGATCATACCTCCTATCTTCACGTCGAAATCATTAATGTACACTACAAACAGCAAGAGTCCCAGCACCGATCCCTGCAGTACACCACTGGTCACAGGCTTCCACTCGCAAAAACAACCCTTGACAATCACCCTCTGCCTCCTGCCACTAAGCCAATTTTGGATCCAATTTGCCAAATTGCCCTGGATCCCATGGGCTCTTACCTTCTTAACAAATCTCCCATGCGGGACCCCATCAAAAGCCTTACTGAAGTCCATATAGACTACTGCTTTACCCTCCTTTACACCCCTAGTCACCGCCTCGAAAATAATCAATCAATTTAGTTAGACAGGAACTCCCCTTGACAAAGCCATGCTGACTACTCCTGATTAATCCCTGCCTCTCCACGTGGAGATTAATCCGGTCCCTCCGAATTTTTCCAATGGTTTCCCTGCAAAAAATTGCTTGTGACCCTTCGACCTCCTTTCTGTTAATCTGTGACACTCGATCAGATGTGACAGTGGTGTAGGAGTGGCAACAGAGTTCCTGCCTCCCTTTTATATGATTTTGCAGGGTGGAAGATGAAGAGATGAAATGTGTGGTCAGGGATAGAGACAGAGGGACAGAAACCCACCTTTATAAAGGGAATTAGCAAAAGACTTTAAGATGACCAAGTTTCAGGAATATTGGAAATGGACAGGGGATTGGGATAATCAGAAGGACGAGTACATGGAGGGATTTGATCTCATGGTTGGAATATTAAAATTGTGGTGTTACTGGACCAAGAGCCAATGCAGGTCAGTGAGCACAGGGATGTTGGGTGAACAGAATTTGGTGTAAATTAGAAGATGGCAGCAGAGTTTTGGATGATCACAATGTTACAGCGGGTAGAATGTGGGAAACAAGCCAGCAGTGTGTTAGAATAGTCAAATCCCGAGGTAACAAAGGCATGGATGAGGTTTTCAGCAACCGATGAGCTCAGCTCTCTCTTTCTCTCTTTCTCTATCTCTCCCTCTCTCTCTCTGTCGCCCTCACTTGCTCTATCCCACGCTCAGAATCTTAAATGTTTCAATCAAGTCGCCCCTTACCCTTCTAAACTCCAGCTGATATAATCCTAGCCTGTCCAGCCTTTCCTCATAAGATAGTCCGCCCATATTATTCTAATAAACCTTCTCTGAACTGCTTGCAACGCATTTACATGTTTCCTTAAATAAGGAGACCAGTACTGAACACAGAATTCCAGATCATGTCTCACCAATGCCCTCCCTACCTTTGTATTCAATTCCACTCACAATAAATGATAACATTATATTAGCTTTCCTAACTACTTTCTGAACCGACATACTAACCTTATGCAATTCATACACCAGGACAGCCAGATACTCCTGCATCTCAGAGTTCTGCAATCTCTCACCATTCAGATAATATGCTTAGTTTAATTTCATTATTACTACCAATATGGACAATTTCACATTTCCCCACATTCTACTCCATTTCCCAGATCTTTGCCTTCTCACTCAATCTATCTATGTCCGTTTGTAGCCTCCTATGTCCTCTTCAGAACTTTGTTACGTCAACAGATTTAACAACCACACCTTCGGTCCTTGCATCTAATTCATTTAAATAAACTGTAAAAAGTTGAGGCCCCAGCACTGATACCTATGGCACACCTCTCGTTACATCCTGCCAATCAGATATTTACCCATTTATGCCTGCTCTCTGTTTCCTGTTAGCTAACCAAACGTCTATCCATGGCAATGTGTTACCCCCTACACCATGAGCTTCTATTTTTTGCAATGACCTTTGATGTGGCACCTTATCAAATGCCTTCTGGAAATCTAGTACAGTACATCCACCAGTTCCCCTTTATCCACAGCACATGTTACTTCTTCAAAGAACTCCAGTTAATTGATTAAACGTAATTTCCTTTCACAAAACCATGTTGACTCTGCCTAATCACCTTGAATTTTTCTACCTGCCCTGCTATAACATCTTTAATAATAGCTTCTAAAAAATCTAATCCACAGCCAGAAAGACTTTCTCATATGTCACAGATCGTTTCTCTACTGTGTTTATTCTGATTTTGTGCTGTATTTGAACCGTCACTACTCAATAAACTGCTTGTGACCCTTTGACCTCCTTTTGGGTAATCTCTGACCCTAGATCAGACCTTCCAGTGGTTAGGAGAGAGAACACAGAGATCGAGATGATCGGCTTGGTTTAATGGGCTTGTGCGAAATTGTAAACTCAGTTGAGTGATGAATGAGTAGGAGATTTGGCAACAAAAAGAGTTTACACTCTATCAAACGTGTGTGTTCATCACTAAGAGCGTGGGTGGGGGGGGGGGGCGGTTCTTTCAGAGAGTTTTGTATATGTAAAGCCAGAAATACAATCTCACTAGCATATCACAGGAAATAGTCAGTTGATAACCTGGTAGAGAAGAAAAACAGGCACACCTGGGGAGACGGACATCCTGAGGATTTTCGAGGTGTATGATTGTAATTACGATTTCATTCTCAATGGAATATTTGCGTATGTCCAGAAATGCAAACTTAAGCTAAAAAAAGGGCTGAGATAAGTTTGTCAATGGGGCACATCTGTGTACCTGAACAGAAAGTGCTGGAAATACTCAGTGGGTCTGGCAGCATCGGTGTAGAGAGAAACAGAGTTAAGGTTTCAGATCTGTGACCCTTCATCAGAACTGGTAAACATTAGAAATGTTGATGTACAAGCTGGAGATAGTGAGACCATGGACCTCCTGCTTTCCATTCCACACCCAATCCTTCACCCCAAACCTCCCCTTCTGATTTTATACTTTCCAATTATAACCCAATACTGCCAGCTTCCCAGTCACAGCAGCTTCAGGAGACAGAAAGAAAGCAGCAAAAGAGCAACAAAGCCCCATCACTAGGTCTGACACTCACAGCCACCAGATCAAATACTTATAGTGCGTGTACCTTAGAGGCTGGTATCGAGTCAGAATCTGCACGTGGTGAGTCACCGAGCATGAGTGAGCTGCAGCCAGGCCAGGGGGAAAGGATAGTTCATGTGTCAGATCACCGGAGGGTGAGGTTACAAACGAGTTATAATACACAGGACTCAGATGTGAACATTGCTGGAGCTGCTGCCCATGTCGAGGTGGTGCAGTCTGAATCCGAGCCCTCAAGGCCCATAGTTGTTCGAGGACGTCCTGCAAGGGCATCTGTAGTCTCCCTCAGTGAAAGACAGCAGCCTTCCACCAGCCATGCTGCAGTCACTGGGAAACACTGTGTAGGAGCACTAGGCAAGTTGGGGGAACCCACAAGACAGGGACTAAGGGAATACACAAGGGTGAATAGTTCAGTTTAGTTTGTATAATTGCATGTGTTGTTGGAGAAAGATGATCATGAAAAACATTTTGTTGGTGTTTTTATTGCAGGATGCTTACCTCGGGGACGCTGTGATGGGGCATCTCAGATGGATGTAATGGTGGAGAAGAGGTGGATCCATGGTGGGAAAGGGAAGTTGTCCTATGGGAACTGGAATCTTAGCAGCGTCTCTACGACAGCCTGTCCGGTTTGAAATCATCCAGGAAATATCCTCCCTGCCTCCTCCTCCTCCTACTGAGGTAGCCTGCGGATTCCTGGTGCCAATGCCTGTGTCCTCATGATGGTGATGATATGAAGGATGCAGCAGAACACCATGAACTTGGACACCTGCTCCAGTGAGTACTGGACGGCTTCCCCTGAGCGGTTCAGACGTTAGAAGCATTGCTTCATCACACCGATGGTCTGTTCCACCATGTTCCTGGTGACTCTATTGCTCACGTTATACACGGGTTATTTTCATGCGGTTTGTTGGCATTCATGCTGGGGGTAGAATTAGGAGTGATGCACAGAGTGAGGTAGTCATTGTCTCCGAGGAGCCACATTCTGGTTCTGCAGAGAGGCCCGAAGTGTTGGGACTGGCTGCCTGCTTCAGAATGAAGGTGTGATGACTGCTGACAGGATGTGGACATTGACCAACATGATGTACTGGGCATGCTCACACATTAACTGTACATTAATGGAATGAGAGTTCTTTCACTTCCTGTACCTCTCCCCGTTGACATTCGGGCCGCGCAGAGCCACATCCACCAGCAGGAATCCCGCTACACTGACAAAGCCACGGGACCTCTCACCCTGCTTCACCCTGCGGAGGTGAAAATTATATATTCACCTCACCCGACATAGATGGCCTCCATTAACCAGCAGATACATCATTGGACAGCATAGAGATAGACAATGGATACGTCACACGCTGCTGCCTGGGAAGATCCAGATACATAGAAGTTCAATGAAACTGTGACCTTAACGGCTATGGACAGCTCCGTCCTCACCCTGGTGTGAGGCTCCAGGTCGTGTTACAGGAGGGGGCACTGCTATGTGACCACCTCCTTATTGAATCAGAGACACCTCACACACTGCTCCTGGGTTAGGTGCAGGTAGGAAAAGTGCTCTTGGGAAACCCGGGGTGGGTAGCGGAAAGCCCCCACCCTCTTGACAAAGAACAAAGAACAAAGAAAATTACAGCACAGGAACAGGCCCTTCGGCCCTCCAAGCCTACGCTGATCCAAATCCTCTATCTAAACCTGTTGCCTATTTTCCAAGGGTCTGTATCTCTTTTCTTGCTGCCCATTCATGTATCTGTCTAGATAAATCTGAAAAGACGTTATCGTGCCCGCGTCCACCACCTCCGCTGGCAATGCATTCCATGCACCCACCACCGTCTGCGTAAAGAACTTTCCACGCATATCCCCCCTAAACTTTTCCCCTCTCACTTTGAACTCGTGTCCCCTTGTAATTGAATCCCCCACTCTGGGAAAAAGCTTCTTGCTATCCACCCTGTCTATACCTCTCATGATTTTGTACACCTCAATCAGGTCCCCCCTCAAACTCCGTCTTTCGAATGAAAATAATCCTAATCTACTCAACCACTCTTCATAGCTAGCGCCCTCCATACCAGGCAACATCCTGGTGAACCTCCTCTGCGCCCTCTTCAAAGCATCCACATCCTTTTGGTAATGTGGCGACCAGAACTGCACGCAATATTCCAAATGTGGCCGAACCAAAGTCCTATACAACTGTAGCATGACCTGCCAACTCTTGTACTCAATACCCCGTCCGATGAAGGAAAGCATGCCGTATGCCTTCTTGACCACTGTATTGACCTGCATTGCCACCTTCAGGGAACAATGGACCTGAACACCCAAATCTCTCTGCACATCAATTTTCCCCAGGACTTTTCCATTTACTGTATAGTTCACTCTTGAATTGGATCTTCCAAAATGCATCACCTCGCATTTGCCCTGATTGAACTCCATCTGCCATTTCTCTGCCCTACTCTCCAGTCTATCTATATTCTGCTGTCTTCTCTGACAGTCCCCTTCACTATCTGCTACTCCACCAATCTTAGTGTCGTCTGCAAACTTGCTAATCAGACCACCTATACTTTCCTCCAAATCATTTATGTATAGCACAAACAACAGTGGTCCCAGCACAGATCCCTGTGGAACACCACTGGTCACACGTCTCCATATCTGTTAAGGCCCCAACTATTTCCTCTCTCGCTTCCCACAGTAACCTGGGATAGATCCCATCCGGACCTGGGGACTTGTCCACCTTAATGCCTTTTCGAATACCCAACACTTCCTCCCTCCTTATGCCGACTTGACCTAGAGTAATCAAACACCTGTCCCGAACCTCAACATCTGTCATGTCCCTCTCCTCCGTGAATACCGATGCAAAGTACTCGTTTTTAATCTCACCCATTTTCTCTGACTCCACGCATAACTTTCCTCCTTTGTCCTTGAGTGGGCCAATCCTTTCTCTAGTTACCCTCTTGCTCCTTATATATGAATAAAAGGCTTTGGAATTTTCCTTAACCTTGTTTGCTAAAGATATTTCATGACCCCTTTTAGCCCTCTTAATTCCTCGTTTCAGATTGCGCCTACAATCCCGATATTCTTTCAAAGCTTCGTCTTTCTTCAGCCGCCTAGACCTTATGTATGCTTCCTTTTTCCTCTTAGCTAGTCTCACAATTTCACCTGTCCTCCATGGTTCCCTAATCTTGCCATTTCTACCCCTCATTTCCACAAGAACATGTCTCTCCTGCACGCTAATCAACCTCTCTTTAAAAGCCTCCCACATATCAAATGTGGGTTTACCTTCAAACAGCTGCTCCCAATTTACATTCCCCAGCTCCTGCCGAATTTTGGTATAGTTGGCATTCCCCCAATTTAGCACTCTTCCTTTTGGACCACTCTTGTCTTTGCCCATGAGTATTCTAAAACTTACAGAATTGTGATCACTATTCCCAAAGTAGTCCCCTACTGAAGCGTCAACCACCTGGCCTGGCTCATTCCCCAACACCAGGTCCAGTATGGCCCCTTCCCGAGTTGGATTATTTACATCCTGCTCTAGAAAACCCTCCTGGATGCTCCTTACAAATTCTGCTCCATCTAGACCTCTAACATCAAGTGAATCCCACTCAATGCTGTGGCCATTTCAGAGACATGGGTAGAGCAGGGACAGGAATGGATGTTGCGGGATCCGGGATTTAGATGTTTCACTAAGAACAGAGAAGATGGTAAAAGAGGGCGGGTGTGTGGCATTGTTAATCAAGGAAAGTATTACAGTGGCAGAAAGGACGTTTGAGGACTCGTCTACTGAGGTAGTCTGGGCCGAGGTTAGAAACAGGAGAGGAGAGGTCACCCTGTTGGGAGTTTTCTATAGACCTCCAAATAGTTCCAGAGATGTAGAGGAAAGAATAGCAAAGAGGATTCTTGACAGGAGCGAGAGTAACAGGGTAGTGGTTATGGGGGACTTTAACATTCCAAATATTGACTGGAAATACTATAGTTCGAGTACTTTAGATTGGTCAGTTTTTGTCCAGTGTGTGCAGGAGGGTTTTCTGACACAGTATGTGGACAGACCAACCGGGGCGATGCCACATTGGATTTGGTACTGGGTAATGAACCCGGCCAGGTGTTAGATTTAGATGTAGGTGAGCACTTTCGTGATAGTGATCACAATTCGGTTAGGTTTACCTTAGCGATGGGCAGGGACAGGTGTATACCGCAGGGCAAGAATTATAGCGGGGGGAAAGGAAATTATGATGCTATTAGGCAAGATTTAGGATGCGTAGGATGGGGAAGGAAACTGCAGGGGATGGGCACAATCGAAATGTGGAGCTTATTCAAGGAGCAGCTAATGCGTGTCCTTGATAAATATGTACCTGTGAGGCAGGGAGGAAGTTGTCGAGCGAGGGAGCCGTGGTTTACTAAAGAAGTTGAAGCGCTTGTCAAGAGGAAGAAGAAGGCTTATGTTCGGATGAGACGTGAAGGCTCAGTTAGGGCGCTTGAGAGTTACAAGCTAGCAAGGAAGGATCTAAAGGGAGAGCTAAGAAGAGCAAGGAGAGGACACGAGAAGTCATTGGCGGATAGGATCAAAGAAAACCCTAAGGCTTTCTATAGGTATATCAGGAATAAAAGAATGAGGAGAGATAGGTTAGGGCCAATCAAGGATAGTAGTGGGAAGTTGTGTGTGGAATCAGAGGAGATAGGGGAAGTTATAAATGAATATTTTGCGTCAGTATTTACAGTCGAGAAAGAAAATGTTGTTGAGGAGAATACTGAGATTCAGGCTACTAGACGAGATGGGATTGAGGTTCACAAGGAGGAGGTGTTATCAATTTTGGAAAGTGTGAAAATAGATAAGTCCCCTGGGCCAGATGGGATTTATCCTAGGATTCTCTGGGAAGCTAGGGAGGAGATTGCAGAGCCTTTGTCCTTGATCTTTATGTCGTCATTGTCGACAGGAATAGTGCCGGAAGATTGGAGGATAGCAAATGTTGTCCCCTTGTTCAAGAAGGGGAGTAGAGACAGCCCTGGTAATTATAGACCTGTGAGTCTTACTTCGGTTGTGGGTAAAATGTTGGAAAAGGTTATAAGAGATAGGATTTATAATCATCTTGAAAAGAATAAGTTCATTAGAGATAGTCAGCACGGTTTTGTGAAGTGTAGGTCGGGCCTCACAAACCTTATTGAGTTTTTCGAGAAGGTGACCAAACAGGTGGATGAGGGTAAAGCCGTGGATGTGGTCTATATGGATTTCAGTAAGGCGTTTGATAAAGTTCCCCACGGTAGGCTATTGCAGAAAATACAGAAGTATGGGATTGAAGGTGAATTAGTGCTTTGGATCAGAAATTGGCTAGCTGAAAGAAGACAGAGGGTGATGGTTGATGGTAAATGTTCATCCTGGAGTATAGTTTCTTGTGGTGTACCGCAAGGATCTGTTTTGGGGCCACTGCTGTTTGTCATTTTTATAAATGACCTGGATGAGGGTATAGAAGGGTGGGTTGGTAAATTTGCGGATGACACGAAGGTCGGTGGAGTTGTGGATAGTGTCGAAGGATGTTGTAGGTTACAGAGGGACATAGATAGGCAGCAGAGCTGGGCTCAGAGATGGCAAATTGAGTTTAATGCGGAAACGTGTGAGGTGATTCACTTCGGAAGGAGTAACAGGATTGCAGAATACTGGGCTAATGGGAAGATTCTTGGTAGTGTAGATGAGCAGAGAGATCTTGGTTTCGAGGTACATAAATCCCTGAAAGTTGCTACCCAGGTTAATAGAGCTGTTAAGAAGGCATATGGTGTGTTAGCTTTTATTAGTAGGGGGATCGAGTTTAGGAGCCACGAGGTCATGCTGCAGCTGTACAAAACTCTGGTGAGACCACACCTGGAGTATTGCGTGCAGTTCTGGTCTCCGCATTGTAGGAAGGATGTGGAAGCTTTGGAAAGGGTGCAGAGGAGATTTAAGAGGATGTTGCCTGGTATGGAAGGAAGGTCTTACGAGGAAAGGCTGAGGGACTTGAGGTTGTTTTCGTTAGAGAGAAGGAGGAGAAGAGGTGACTTAATAGAGACATATAAGATAATCACAGGGTTAGATAGGGTGGATAGTGAGAGCCTTTTTCCTCGGATGGTGATGGCAAACACGAGGGGACATGGCTTTAAGTTGAGGGGTGATAGATATAGGACAGATGTCAGAGGTAGTTTCTTTGCACAGAGAGTAGTAGGGGCGTGGAACGCCCTGCCTGCAACAGTAGTAGACTCACCAACTTTAAGGGCATTTAAGTGGTCATTGGATAGACATATGGATGAAAATGGAATAGTGTAGGTCAGATGGTTTCACAGGTCGGCGCAACATCGAAGGCTGAAGGGCCTGTACTGCGCTGTAATGTTCTATGTTCTAAAATTAAAATCTCCTGTCACCACCACCCTGTTGCTCCTACAGCTTTCCATAATCTGTTTACATATTTGTACCTCTATCTCACGCTCGCTGTTGGGAGGCCTGTGGTGCAGCCCCAACATTGTTACCACACCCTTCCTATTTCTGAGTTCTGCCCATATTCCCTCACAACTCGAGTCCTCCATAGTGCCTTCCTTCAGCACAGCTGTGATATCCTCTTTGACCAGTAATGCAACTCCTCCACCCCTTTTACCTCCCTCTCTATCACGCCTGAAGCATCGGTATCCTAGGATATTTAGTTGCCAATCATGCCCTTCCCTTAACCAAGTCTCAGTAATAGCAATCACATCATACTTCCAGGTACTAATGCAGGCCCTAAGCTCGTCTGCCTTACCTACTACACGTCTTGCATTAAAACAAGTACACCTCAGACCACCAGTCCCTTTGCTTTCATCATCTGCTCCCTGCCTACTCTTTCCCTTAGTCACGCTGACTTCATTATCTCGTTCCTTACAGGCTTTCCTTCATACATCCTAACTCTCCACTGACCTCATTTGGTTCCCATCCAGAGCTTTCCCTCTCTGCAGCCTCTGCTCCATTTGTTGATCATGTTACAGACCCAGAGAAACTGTAACTACAGTCCCGATACCTCGTCTAGAGTTGGATCACTAAATCCTCTGTCCTCTCTGAATGTCTGCAGCAGCTCACAACACAAACTCCAGAAAACCATCCACAGCACCTCCACTAACTTTACAATAGCAAAAGTAAGTCAAATGCCCTCACCTGCAAGTTGGATGCTCGGTCCTTTTAAATAACCCCAGAGGGGATTCCTTGTGCCAGCTGAATGGATGCTTAACTGACAGTGACTAACACAGCCGGTCAGTGAACATGCATTGGCCAAGTTTCCAAGCTGCTGGAACAGGTTGTTGATATGCCATCCAGACCCCTGTTCAGTCTGCCAGTCCATGCAGGGTACTCTTGGACTCGTGCCCTGTCCAGCATGAGAACTGTGTCGGCCACACCAGAACTGCCCATCAGTGTGGATTCCACTGCACCAGCACCAGTGATAGTACTGAGACCAAATCAGAGTCAGAGACAGATCCATAGCTAATGAAATTCACTTCAAAACGAGAAATGACAAACACTTCAAATAGAACAAATGGAAGGAATATGGGAAACGGACAGGGGAATGGGGATAATTGGAAGGTTGAGGCCATTTAGAGCTTTTAATCCAAGTATGATTATATTAAAATTGTGGCATTGCCAGACTGGGAGGTAGGTTATGTGAGTGAGTACAGGGGTGATGGGTGATCTGGACTGGGTGTGAGCTGTGATGCAGCCAGTAGATTTCTGAATGAGCTGCAGTTTATCGAGCTTTGTTACTGTGAGCATGACCAGGAAGACATTGGAATCATCAAGTGTGGATCTAAGAAAGGCACGGCTGAGGGTCTATAAGTAGATGAACTGAAGGAGATGTGGAAATGAACAAAATTATAGAGGTGGCTGTAGGCAGGATTAGTGATCGACAGGATATTGAATTGGAACTTAGCTTAGGATGAAAGGATCGCTGACGTTGTGAAAAGTCTGGTTTGTTCTCAGACGTTGGACAGGGAGTGTGATAGAGTCGGTGGACAGGGACAGAATTTGTGACAGAAACCGATGGCAGTGGATTTAGTCTTCCCAATATTTAAGTAAAAGGAACAGCAATGCAGTGAAACATGATCTATAGTTCTAATAGCTGGATACAGAGGTTGACCAGGAACAATAATATTCGCAAGAAGGGCAGAGTAATTGACAAGAACAGTACTGAAGTTAAACATGGGTTATAACATTAATAGCTGGGTAGAGAGAGACTTACCAGGGACACCAACAATACTGAGGACCGGATAGTAAATCGTTTGAATAGTCAAAAGCGCGTAATAGATCCGATATTGTAAAGAAAGCCGATGATAATTTGTAGAAAGATAGTCAGACGCCCACGAGAAACTCCTCTCCATTGTTGTCACATTCCAATCGATTGTTCTCAGATTCTGACCCATTGTTGTAACATTCCAATCGATTGTTCTCAGATTCTGATCTATCCTCTCCCTCTCTCTGGAGCCACTTATCCCTGTCAGTGCCGGTGAGAGGGATGGAGGTGGGGGTGGGCGCGGTGGAGGCTCCTGCTGATACTATGGGATAACACATTGGAAGGAGTCCTGTATTAATAGAAGTGGGAAACCCTCCAATGGCACAATTAGGGACTTACATTAATTACAGTCACTGAACAAACAAGTTCAGTCAACACCTTTCAATCCAACACTTT
This sequence comes from Heterodontus francisci, assembly GCF_036365525.1. NCBI lineage: Eukaryota > Metazoa > Chordata > Chondrichthyes > Heterodontiformes > Heterodontidae > Heterodontus > Heterodontus francisci. The sequence continues at coordinate 2,851,259 of NW_027141039.1, read as the reverse complement.
CTGTACCACAATAAACAATTATCCAGTCTTGATGGGATGTATGAGGGTTGCTGAGGGAAGGAATGTTGGAAATAGCGGAGCCACTGGCCCGAATTGTCCAATCCTCCTTGGATATGGCAGTGATGTCAGAGGACTGAAGTGTTGCAAATTCTACACCCTGTTCAAAACAGTAGTGATAGGCTACACCCTAGAACTACTGACCCATCAGTCTAACCTCACTGAAATGTTGGGGAAGCTTGTAGAGTCTGTAATCTGGGACAAGATAATTGTGGTTTAAATAGCATGAGTTTATAAATGACAAGAAGGTCCAGAAGATAAATTAGTGGCAAATCATGTCTGAAAAACTTGATCAAATTCTTTGATGCAGTAATGGAGAGTGTTGCTGCGGATAGCATGGTTGCAACTTTGTATATGAACAATCAAAAGTCGTGGAATCAAATGCCATTTAATAGATTTGTTAGGAAGTCTGAACCTCATGGATTCAAGAGGCAGTGACAGTGTGGATATGACATTGGCTAAGGAACAGAATACAGAGGGAAGTGGTGATCTATTGTTGCTAAGACAGTGAAGGAGATTATACAGTGATGGTCCCCAATGGTCGGTATTCGGGCCATTGCTTCTTGATAGAAACATACATAAATATATATCCGTGTATTGTGTTTGTGTGTGACATTTACTTATCTATAAAAGGCATAATTTCAATGTACTCAGGTGACAGAAACTCGGAAATGCAAAAAAAAAAAGAGGATGATATTAGAAGGATTCAGGGAGACCGATGAAATGAGGAAATGAAGCAGATGAAATTTAGTGCAGACATGGGGTAAGGGAGGAAGAATAAGGTGAGGCAATGTAAATGAAATGGGGCAATTTTAAATTGGGTGCATGAACAGATGTCTTTGAATATAGCAGAACAAGTCGTTAAAATTACTAAAAACACATCCAGGATATCGAGCTTTATAAATAGAGGCATAGCGTGCAAAAGGAAGGAAGTTAACTGAAACTTTGTAATCACTGTTTAGGTCTCAGTTCAGGAATTGTGTCCAATTCTGAGCATTACTTATTAGAAAGGATGTCAGAATGTTGGAGAAGGTGCAGAGGAGATTTACTGGAATGGTCCAGGAATGTGGGAGTTCAGGAACATGGGGAGACTACAGAAACAGGAATCAGAGTAGATCAGGTAAAGGGGGGAATTTAATGGAACAGATCACAATTATGTGCAGTTTTAACAGAGTAAGGGTAAACTGTTTCCTTTGGGAAAAGGACCGATAACAAGACTCAAAATACTTGGCAAAAGATGCAGAGGTGCCATAAGGAAAACATTTTTTTATACAGTGAGTTGCTTTCATCTGGAATACACGGCCTGAAGATGTGCTGGAAGCAGATTCAAGAGCAAGTTTCAAAAGGGAACTGGATAAATGCTGCAGAGGGGGATTTGCAGGGCTTTGGGAAAAGAGTAGGAAAGAGGGGCAAAATAAATAGCTCTTTCAAAGATAGCACAGGTACGATGGGCCAATGGACTGCTTCCATGCTTTGTGATTCTCCGATTCTATGGTAACAGAATCCATTGAGTCCTTATTTCGTGTGTACAATTGATGTCCAGCAGTTCTTGAGCCAGCAGCTCATTGTTACTTGTATCCTCACACAGATAACAGAAGAAAGGCAAACACAAGGGCCAGGTGAGATGAATTGTGCTGACAATTTGCTATATTGGGTTATGACGTCTCTCTTTTTGATCACTTCAATCAGTCAGTTACAAACACATTGATTTTATTAACATTTTATTTCCTGTCTATTTGTTCTCAAGATATGAGTGATACTGACAAGGCTGGCATTACTTCCCCATGCCTGGTTACCATGAGGAAATGATGGGCCTTCATCCTGAACCACTGCAGTCCGTGTGGTGAAGGTGTTCCCACAATGCTGTTACAGAAAGGATTTCAGGCTTTTAACCCAGTGATGATGAAGGAATGGTGATTTCTGTCCAAGTCTAGATGGTATTTGGCTCGGAGGAGGGGAATGTGGAGGTGATGGTGTTTTGTGTTTGAGTCCGAGCTGAAGTCTACCCCCTCCCCTCTATCTCGTGTCCCTTGACTGTAAACTGGAATTGTTCTCTTTCGAGCAGGAATGTGAAATGGAGATTGAATAGAGATATGCAAAATCTTGAACAGTATTTGGTGGAGTAAAGACAGAGAATTTGGTTTCATTGGAAGTACTTTCAGTAACCAGAGGACACATTTTAAGGTGATGGGCCAACAAAAATGCATTGATCTATTATAAACCGGAATTCACAACCTGAAAGAGTGGTGAAGCAGATTCAATAATAAATTTAAAAAAGAGAATTGATTCAATAGTATCAGGGGAGATTTTCAGCGAAGTGGTAATTGTGTAGAGGAGAGGGACAAATTGGATTGCTCCTTCAAACAGCATGCACAGACACGATGGGCCAAATAGCCTCCTCCGTGCTGTATGATTCTTTGAGTCTGTGGAAACAGAAACCATTGAAACCTTACCTGATTTGTACAACAGACAGTCAACAATTTTAAGCAGAGGCTGATCGTTACTTGCACTTTGATATGGTTCAGGAAAACATCATGTTGGATTAACACAGATGAGGGAGAGAATTAGTCCTTTCCTGCTCTGTTTGTTTGGTCAGTACCACACTGTGTGGAAGTAACACAGATCAGGGATAGACGGACAGCAATTTTAAGCAGAGGCTGATCGTTACTTGCACTTGGAACATACCTTGTTGGATTAGCACAGGCGAGGGAGAGAGATGGAAATCTCCTGCTCTGTGTGTGGGGGTCATTAACACAACATGTTGGATTCGCACAGTCCAGGGAGAGAAATAGAAATGTCTTGCTGTGTCTGTGCCACACTATGTGGGAATGACACAGATCAGGGAGAGAATGGTCCTTTCCTGCTCTCTGTGTGTACGTGGGGGTCATTACCACATCGGGTGGGAGTGAGACAGATCAGGGATAGAATTGGTCCTTTCCTGCTCTCTGTGTGTATGTATGAGTCAGTACCACACTGTGTGGGATTAAGAGGCCGGGGTAGAATTGGGTCTTTCCTGCTCTCTGTGTGGGTCAATACCACACTGGGTCGAATTAACACAAGCCGGGGACAGAATTGGGTCTTTCCTGCTCTCTGTGTGGGTCAATACCACACTGGGTCGAATTAACACAAGCCGGGGACAGAATTGGGTCTTTCCTGCTCTCTGTGCCTGGGTCAGTACCACACCGGGTGAGATTAACACTGGCCAGGGATTGAATTGAGTCTTTCCTGCTGTCTGTGTGGGTCAGAACCACACCGGGTGGGATTAAGACACACCGGGAATAGAATTGGTTCTTTCCTCCTGTCTGTGTGTGTCAGTGCCACACCGGGTGGGATTAACACAAGCCGGGGTTAGAAGTGAGTCTTTTCTGCTCTATTTGGAGCTCAGTACAACATTGGGTGAAAGCCGCTTACTCAGCACAGTCTGAGGATGGAGCCTGGTCTGTCCCAATGAGGACAGAGAGTGACTGGTGAAATGGCCAGTCACCCGGCAGATTGAACTTTACACATTGAACTGTGAAGTGATACATATCGGTAGGAAATATGAGGAAAGGCAAACTAATGTGGGTGGTGGAATGGACAGATCTCGGGCTGTACTAATTTCTGAGACAGCAGGACACTGAGAAGGCTGCTAAAAAATAACAACATATCGTGTCCTTGGCTTTATAAACACAGCACAGAGTAATAAAACTCAGGAGGAAATGCTGATTTTTATACATAATTGGTTAGGTTCCAGCTGGAGAACTGTGTCCAATTCTGATCACCACACTTTGGTAAGGACGTCAAAGACTTAGTGAAGAAACAGAGGTGATATACTAGATTGGTACCAGGGATCTCATGGAGAGATTGGAAAAGCTGGGATTGTTCTCTTTAGAGCAGTGAAGGGTAAGGGGAGATATAATCTAGAATTCAAAATCATGAAGGGTTTTGATCGGGTAATTAATGTGAAACTGTTTCCAGTGTCAGAAAGTTCAGTATTAAGAAGACACAGATTGAAGGTAATTGACAAAGAACCAGAGGTGAAATGAGGAGAATTTTCCTTCACAGCGAGTGCTTGGGATCTGGAATTCACTGCCTGAAAACATGATGGAAGCAGATTCAATAATATCTTTCAAAAGAGAATTTAATAAAAAAAGACTGGAAAAGGCGATAAAAAATAGTCTGGGGAAAAAGGAGGAGAGTAGTAATAATAAGACAGCTCTTTCAAAGAGACAGCACTAACACAAAGGGCCGAACAGCCTCCTTCTGTGCTGCATCTGTCTCTAATTCTATGAGCAGGAGACAGAGTAAAGGGAGAGAGAGTGAGAAAGGGGGAAAGGGGGAAAGGAAAATAGAAAGAGAGAGAAAACCGGGATTGCATCGGTTTTTGGGCAGAAGGGTCATGAGCTGCCCATGCCCGTTCCTGTTGAGGCAGGTGACGCAAAATTCCTGCGGCCTCCTCATTTCCATGAATTCTACGGGCCGCTCAGTGTGACCCGCACTGCTGTCTGTCTGCACACTTAACAGGAGACCTAACTGGGTCTGAGGCTAGCACATGTTTTCGACAGGATTGAGCCCGAAAAGGCAGTCTGTCCCTCTTAAAGGGTAGCTGCACTGAATCACAGTAGGCTGCTGCTGCTGACTGTGAATGCTGCAATTGGAGAAAAGGTAGATGGAATACTAAGACAGAGAAAGGGCTCTGTGGTTCAAGGATGTGGTGCTGGAGGCCTTAGTCATGGTGGGTGACAGGAGAAGAGAGGCCATGTTTCTATGGGGTGGGGTGGAGACCCTCAAGAAACGCACTCCACAGGGAATGGGAGCAGGTGGCCAGGGTGGTCAATGCAAGATGTCTGTCCCTGAGGACCTGGCAGCGGTGCCAGAGAAGTTTAATGAGCTCACACGGGTGGTCAATGTCAGTGAATTCATCTCCACATGGCATCTCCTACCCCCAAAACCACCAACCTCTCACACTGCTCAATGTATCACAACCACATCACTCACCCATCAACAGTCCCTAACACTCAGGACTCACAGCTAACATTCACATACTCCACCTCACCCTCACGCACCTTCCACTGATACCAGCCTCACATCCACCTCTCACTGCCTTCACATACCAGCAGCGATCCAGTTACGACAGGCACTTCACCCAAACACAGTGCAAAAGAATCACTGACTTTCTGCCCCCTCTCTGACAGGACAAGGTGGCCGATAATCACAGGGAGCAGCATTGAACCAGCGGGGACCAGGTTTACCTTCATCCCCTGAGCCTGAGGGAGGAGATAGTTCTCCCCCTCATGGGAACAATTGTGACAGAGCTCGCAGCATCCGGCATCACCGAGAGAATTCAGGAAGGTGCTATGTTCCTGCCTTATGTCCCTGCTTAACTCACACCTCTCCCCCATCCTGCTGTCTGTGATGATGTACAAGCTGCAGATGGTGGGACTTTGGATGTCACTGTGGTGTAAACGTGAGTTTGAGTGATTTGTGGAGAGCACGTTTCTAGATGTGGTGACCCCACAGCTTAAGGGCATGCAGGGAGAGAGGGAATGGGTGATCACCAGATAGTCAAGAAGAATCAGACAGGTAGCACAGGAGACCCCAGAGTGCATCTCACACTCCAACCAGTATTCAAAACTGAGGAAAGTGATGTTTCATCTGCGGAGTTCAGCCAGAGACAAGGCCATGGTACCAGGGCTGTCTCAGCTGTAAGGGGGGGTGGGGGTGGGGAGGGGGGGGAGGTACAGGGAAGAGTACAATGTAGAATGTTGACAGTGACAGGAGATTCGATAGTCACGGGATCAGACCAGCATTTCTGATGCCGCAGACATGTATCCAGGATGATGTGTTTCCTCCCTGGTGTCAGGGTCAAGGATATCACTGAGCAGCTGCAGAGCATCCTGAACGTGGCGGGTGGGGGGGGGGGGGGCGGGGGGGCGTGGAGTGGGAAGGGGGTGGTGGTGAACAGCCAGCTGTGATCGTCCACATCGGTACGAATGAACTGGGCAGAAAGAGGGAGGTGGTCCTGCAGTCAGAATTCCGTGCGCTGGGAAAGAAGTTAGCCTCTCAAAGTAATAGTCTCCGGATTACTCCCAGTACACCGTGCGAATGAGTATAGAAATAGAAGGATAGTACAGATGGATGTGTGGCTGGGAGGATGCTGCAGAAGCGGTGAGGTTTAGACTTCTGGACACTGAGACCAGTTCTGGAGAATGTGGGATCTGTACCGGCCGGACGGTTGCACCTGAACAGAGCTGGACTAATTTCCTTGCAGGGTGATATGTTAGTGCTATTGGAGAGGGTTAACACTAAATTGGCATGTGTGTGGGAACCAGGAGTAAACATCAGATAGGAATTCTAAAGTGCACAGAATACTGGGAGAGACGGATAACACTATAGTAGGGTTTAGAAATTTATTAGTTGAGGTCTGAGTCAGGGAGGAAGTAATAAAGTTTACATCAGGGTTGATGTGCATGTATGTGAATACGGAGTGTGGTTAATAAGACTGGTGAGGTACAGGTGCAGATTGCCAAATGAAAATATGATGTTGTGGCTATGACAGAGATCTGGCTCAAAGAAGGGCAGAACTGGGTGTTAAATATTCCTGGATACAAGGTGTTCAGGAAAAATAAGAAAGGGAGAAAAGCAGTAAGGGTGGTGGTATTGATTCAGGAGAACATTATAATGCTGGAGAGAGAGAAAGTCCCGGGGGCGTGTATGGGGAGGTGGGAGTGGGGGTGGGTGGGTGCGTGGGTGGGTGAAGGACAGAATCTATTTGGATAGAGCAAAAGAACAAAAAAAGGTGCATTTACATTGCTCGGTGTTGTCTATAGGCCATCAGCTAATGGGAAGGATGTGGAGGAACAAATCTGCAAGAAAATTACTGAAAGATGCAAGAATTATAGAGTAGTTACAATGGGGGAACATTCATTATCCTAATATGGACTGGGATAGTAGTAATGTAAAGGGCGGAGGGAGGCAGGAGTTACTACAGTGTGTGCAGGAAACTTTTAAACGACAATATGTTGCCAGTCCAACGAGAAAGGAGGCACTGCTAGACCTGGTTCTCGCGAATGAGCTGGACCCAAGTGGATTAAGTATCAGTAGGAGAACATTTAGGGGACAATGATCATTGTATCATAAGGTTTTTGTTGACTATGGGAAAGGACAAAGAGCAATCCAGAGTAAGAATAATTAACTATGAGAAAGTCAACTTCAACAAGTCAACCGGTGTAAAAATTGAGCTGGGGCGAATAAATTAGAGTCAACGTTTGGCAGGAAAACAGGAGCTGAACAATGGGCTACCTTCAAAGAAGAGATAGTTCGGGCAGAGTGCTGGTGAACGGTCGTTTTTCACACTGGAGGATGGTAGACAGTGATGTTTAACAAGGGTCAGTGCGAGGACCAACTGATTTTTTTTTGCTATATATATAAATGAGATGGATCTTGGAATTCAGATTAGAATTTCAAAATGTTCCGATGATACCATACTTGGAGATGTGGTAAACAGTGAGGATGATGCAAACTGCCTATAACAGGATATAGATAGGCTCACAGAAAGGCCAGAGAAGTGGCAGGTGGAACTTAATACAGAGGGGTGTGAGGTGATGTATTTTATCAGATGGAATAGGAAAGCAATATAGACTTAATGGGACAGTTCTAAAGATTGTGCAGGAACAGAGGGACCTGGGGCTCGATATGCATTGATCATTAAAGGTGGAATGACATATCAGGAGAGTGTTAAGGAAAGCTTATCAGATCTTGGGCTTCATGATTAGAGGCAAAAATACAAAAGCAGGGAAGTTGTGCTGAAATTTTATAAAGCATTGGTTAGGCCCCAACTAGAGAACTGTGTCCAGTTCTGGTCAGCACACTTTAGGAAGGATGTGAAGGTCCGTGAGAGGGTGCAGAGCAGATTTACCAGAATGGTTCCAGGGATTGTGGGGCTGGAGGGGGGGTGGTGTGGTGTGGAGCGGGGGAGCGGGTTGGTTAGTTACAAGGTTAGTTTGGAGAAGATGGAGTTGTTCTCCCTGGAGTAAAGGAGGATGAGAGAGGTATGATAAAGGTGTACAAGATTATGATAGGCTGAGGTAAGATTAGATAAGCCAACTGTGGGACAGACCCAACAACCAATTTTATCTGCAGCACCTGTGGAAGAGTCTGTCACTCTAGAATTGGCCTTTACAAGCCACTCCAGGCGCTGCTTCACAAACCACTGACCACCTCCAGGCGCTTACCCATTGTGTGCCGAGACAAGGAGGCCAAAGAAGAAGAAGATAAAATAGACAAGGAAAAACGGTTCCCATTAACTGATGAAACACGGACTCGGGGACAGAGATGGAAGGTTTTGGGTAAGAGATGCAGTGGGAATACGAGGAAGAACTTTTTTACAAAGTGTATGTTACTGAGCTGGAACTCACTGCCAAGGAGGGTGTTGGAAGCCGAGACAATCAATGATTTCAAAAGGAAACTGGATGGGCACCTGAAGGAAATGAACTTGCAGGGATACGGGGATTGAGTGGGAGAGTGGGACTGACTGAATGGTTCCACGCAGAGATGGCACGGAGGGGCCGAATGGCCTCCTCCTGTGTCGTAGATGTCTCTATCACTCTCTGTGACTCAATGTTAGATATGTCTCCTGCTCCTGCCTGGAAAGATCCAGATGCATAGAAGTTCAATGAAACTGTGATCTTAACAGCCACTGACAGCTACGTCCTCACCCTGATCTGAGGCTCCAGGTCGTCTTACAGGACGTGACACAGCTCTGTGAGCGCATCGTTACTGAATCAGAGTCACCTCACACACTGCTCCTGGGTTAGGAGTAGGTAGGAAAAGTGCTCTTAGAAAACCCGGAGTGGGTAGGGCAGATTCCCCTTCCTCCTTACTCTTTACAGAGCTTCCCCTATCTGCAGCCTCTGCCACATTTGTTGTTCGTGTTACAGACCCAGAGACACTCTAACTACAGTCCACATACCTCGTCCAGAGTTGAGTCACCAAATTCCTTTGTCCTCCCTGAATGTCTGCAGCAGCTCACAACACAACCTCCAGAAAACCATCCACAGCACCTCCACTAACTTTACAACAGCAGAAATAAGTCAAAAGCCTCTCACCTGTAAACTGGATGCCTGGTCATTTTAAATAACACAAGAGGGGTTTCCTCGTGCTGCTGAAAGTATGTTCAGCTGAGAGCGACTAACACAGGTGGTCAGTGGACATGCACAGACCAGGTTTCAAAGACGTACATCAAAGCTGTCAGAATCGCTCAATGACGTCACATTCAAACCCTCCTCATATGAGCATCACATGCATGTTACAACAGGACTAGACCCTTGCCCAGCATGGGACACTGTGCTGGCCACTCTAGAGAGTGGCCAGAATGGGGCGCTGTGCTGCCCACACTGGAGCCCTGTCCAGCATGGGACACTGTACTGACCACACTAGAGCGCTGTCCAGCATGGGGCATTGTGCTGACCACACTAGCGCCCTGTCCAGCATGGGGCATTGTACTGACCACACCAGCGCCCTGTCCAACATGGGACACTGTGCTGACCACGCTAGAAGTAGCCGGCTGTGCAATTCACGTCATTTTATGAAACCAGGTTACCATAGCGTTGGCACCAGCGGGGCCAAAGATTGAAAATCACAGCAGGGGAAGATAGGGATTTAAAACAACTCACTTTATGAAGGAAATTGGACATAAAGATTTTCAAGAATATGGAATATGGACAGGGGAATGGGATTAATTGGAGGGGCGAGCCATGGAGAGATTCAAACACAAAAATGAGAATATTACAAATAAGGTGCTGTCAGACCGGGAGTCAATGTAGATCAGTGAGCACAGAGATGGTGGGTGATCGGGATTTGGTGTGAGTTAGGATACAGGCAGCAGAGTTCTGGATGGTCTGTGGTTTATGAAGTTTTATAACTGGGAGGTGACCAGGATAGACTTGGAATAGTCAAATGTGGATTTAACAAAGGTACAGATGAGGGTTTATGCAGCAGATCGGCTGAGGCAGAGGTGGAGACATGTGATATGACAGAGGTGGGAGTCGGCACGGTTGATGACGGAGAGAAGATGGAGATGAACTCAGCTCAGGGTTATGTGGAACACAGAGGTTGTAAACAGTCTGGTTCAGCCTCAGACATTAGCCAGGGTGGGGGATGAGTTTGACAGATAGGGGATGGAGTTTGTATGGAAACCAATGACACCGGCTTCCGGCTTCCCGAAGTTTACATTACAGAACCGTATTTCAGAGATCTCCTGGCTGGAAATAGAAACAGCAGCAGAAGCAAAGATGAGACAGTAAATGACAAAATCTGTAATACTATTTGCAATGGTTTATAGAGCTAATAGTTGGAGATATTCACCAAGAATAATAACAGCAGCAAGCAGGGTAGAGTAAATGACAGGAGCAGTAATGCAGTTAAAAACGGTTTATAGAATTAATAGCTGGACAGAGAGAGAGAGAGAGAGAGAGAGAGAGAGAGAGACTTACCAGGGACACCAACAATAGCGAGAATGGGATAGTAAATGTATTGAATAATCTTAAGTGCGAGATGGAATCGCGAGTTTAATGAGAACCAATCATAATATGTAGAAAGAATGTAGATATCCCAGGATAGACTCCTGTCCATTGTTGTAGCATTCCAATCTATTGTTCCCAGATTCTGATCCATCCTCTCCCTCTCTCTGGAGCCGCTGACCAATGTTAGTGCCCGGGTTATGCTCCAGCTCACAGTATGGGATCACACATTGAAAGGAGTCCCATTTTAATAGAAGATGGAAACCCGCCAGTGACACAATTAGGATCCATGGAGACTGACATTAATTACAGTCACTGAACAAACAGGTTCAGTTAACCACTTTCAATCCAGCACTTTCTGTATCACAATAAAGTAAAACATTTACCCAGTCTGGATGGGATGTATGAGGGTTGCTGAGGGAAGGAATGGTGGAAATAGCAGAGACACTGGCCAGAATCATTCAATTCTCCTTGGATATGGGAGTGGTGACAGAGGACTGGAGGTTGCAAATGTTACAACCTGTTTAAAAAAGGACAGATAGGATAAACTCTACAATTATTAATCAAACATACTAGTGTCACCACTGGGGAAGAATCTCGAGGTGACAACCCAGGAGAAAAATATTTGTTACTTGCAAAACCAGTGGATAGTAACTGGCTAGCAACATGGATATGCTGATGGACAATCATGTCTGGCAAAATTCAACAACATCAACTTATATTTATATAATGTATTTAACATTGTAAAACATCCCAAGGTGCTTCACAGCAGCATTAAGAAGCAAAGTATAACGCTGAGACACTACAGGAGATATTAGGTCAGATGGCCAACAGCTTAGTCAAAGAGGTAGGTTTTAAGGTGTGTCTGAAAGGAGGAAAGCGATGTGGAGAGGCGAAGAGGTGCAGGGAAGATATTACACAGCTTAGGGCCCCGGCAGCTGAAGGCTCGGCCGCCAGTGGTGCAGTGATTAAAATCAGGGATGCACAAGAGGCCAGAATTAGAGGAGCACAGATATCTCTGTGGATTGTGGAGCTGGAGGAGATAACAGAGGTAGGGAGGGACGAGGCAATGGAGGGATGTCAAAACAAGGTGGAGAATTTTAAAATCAATACATTGCTTGACTGGGAGACAATGTCGGTCTTTGGTTGATGAACCGGACTTGGTGTGAGCTAAGACATGGGCAGCAGATTTTTGGATGACCTCACGTTTACAAGAGAGTAGATGTGGGAGATCAGCCAGGAGTAAGATGTAATAGTCACATCTGGAGTTGACAAAAGCACGAATGAGGTTTCAGCAGCAGATGGACTGAGCATTGGTGAAGTGGGGTGATGTTACTGAGGTGGAAATAGGCGGTTGTAATTATATCCTGAAAATGAGGTTAAAGCTCATTTTGTGGCGAAATGTGACACCAAGGTTGCAAACAGACTGTCTGAATCTCAGACTGTCACCAGGGAGAGGGATGGAATCAATAGCAAGGGAACAGAGTTGGAGTGGGGAGTCAAAACAATGATTTCCGTCTTCCCAATATTTAATATTGACTAAGGAACAGTAAACAGAGAGAAGTAGTGAAACGTTGTTGTTCAGACTCGATGGGAGTATACAGTGGTGTTCCCCAGGACTCGGTATTAGGATCGCTGCTCTTTTTACTCTTGGAAAACACGAGGTGGGTAGGACAGAGACCCCTCCTCCTCCCGCGTTACAGAGCTTCCCCTATCTGCAGCCTCTGCTCCATTTGTTGGTCATGTTACAGACCCAGAGACACTGCAACTACAGTCCCCATACCTCGTCCAGAGTTGGGTCACCAAATCCTCTGCCGTCCCTGAATGTCTGCAGCAGCTCACAACACAACCTCCAGAAAACCATCCACAGCACCTCCACTAACTTTACAATAGCAGAAGCAAGTCAAAAGCCTGTAAGTTGGATGCCTGGTCCAGCAGTGCAGCTCACACCATTTTATTGATCCAAACTTCCATAGCACAAGTGGAGCTGGAGAGATGAAATGTGTGGTCAGGGAGAGAGACAGAGGGAAACAAACTCACTTTAAAAAGTGAATTAGAAAAAGACTTTAATATGAACAAGTTTCAGGAATATTGGAAATGGACAGGGGATTGGGATAATCAGAGCGGTGTGGCCATGGAGGGATTTGATCATACGATATAATACTTTATAATACTCTGCTCTCTTGTGCATCCCTGATTTTAATCACTGCACCACTGGCGGCCGTGCCTTCGGCTGACGGGTCCCTAAGCTGTGTAATATCTTCCCTGCACCTCTTCGCCTCTCCACATCGCTTTCCTCCTTTCAGACACACCTTAAAACCTACCTCTTTGACTGAGCTGTTGGTCATCTGACCTAATATCTCCTGCAGTGTCTCAGCGTTATACTTTGCTTCTTAATGCTCCGGTGAAGCACCTTGGGATGTTTTACAATGGTAAATACATTATATAAATATAAGTTGTTGTTGTTGAATATTGTCAGACATGATTTTTCATGAGCACATCCATGTTGCTAGCCAGTTACTATCCACTGGTTTTGCAAGTAACAAATATTTTTCTCCTGGGTTGTCACCTCTAGATTTTTCCCCCAGTGGTGACACTAGTATGTTTGGTTAATAATTGTAGAGTTTATCCTATCTGTCCTTTTTTAAACAGGTTGTAACATTTGCAACCTCCAGTCCTCTGTCACCACTCCCATATCCAAGGAGAATAGAATGATTCTGGCCTGTTCCTCTGCTATTTCCACCATTCCTTCCCTCAGCAACCCTCATACATCCAATCCAGACTGGGTAAATGTTCAACTTTATTGTGATACAGAAAGTGCCTGGATTGAAAGTGGTTAACTGAATCTGTTTGTTCAGTGACTGTAATTAATGTCAGTCTCCATGGATCCTAATTGTGTCACTGGCGGGTTTCCATCTTCTATTAAAATGGTGCTCCTTTCAATGTGTGATTCCATACTGTGAACTGGAGCATAACCCGGGCACTAACATTGGTCAGCGGCTCCAGAGAGAGGGAGAGGATGGATCAGAATCTGGGAACAATAAATTGGAATGCTACAACAATGGACAGGAGTCTATCCTGGGATATTTACATTCTTTCTACATATTATGATTGGTTCTCATTAAACTCGCGATTCCATCTCGCACTTAAGATTATTCAATACATTTACTATCCCATTCTCGCTATTGTTGGTGTCCCTGGTAAGTCTCTCTCTCTCTCTCTCTCTCTCTCTCTCTCTGTCCAGCTATTAATTCTATAAACTGTTTTTAACTGCATTACTGCTCCTGTCATTTACTCTACCCTGCTTGCTGCTGTTATTATTCTTGGTGACTATCTCCAACTATTAGCTCTATAAACCATTGCAAATAGTATTACAGATTTTGTCATTTACTGTCTCATCTTTGCTTCTGCTGCTGTTTCTATTTCCAGCCAGGAGATCGCTGAAATACGGTTCTGTAATGTAAACTTCGGGAAGCCGGAAGCCGGTGTCATTGGTTTCCATACAAACTCCATCCCCTATCTGTCAAACTCATCCCCCACCCTGGCTAATGTCTGAGGCTGAACCAGACTCTTTACAACCTCTGTGTTCTACATAACCCTGAGCTGAGTTCATCTCCATCTTCTCTGCGTCATCAACCGTGCCGTCTCCCACCTCTGTCATATCACATGTCTCCACCTCTGCCTCAGCCGATCTGCTGCATAAACCCTCATCTGTACCTTTGTTAAATCCACATTTGACTATTCCAAATCGATCCTGGTCACCTCCCAGTTATAAAACTCCATAAACCACAGACATCCAGAACTCTGCTGCCTGTATCCTAACTCACACCAAATCCCGATCACCCACCATCTCTGTGCTCACTGATCTACATTGACTCCCGGTCTGACAGCACCTTATTTGTAATATTCTCATTTTTGTGTTTGAATCTCTCCATGGCTCGCCCCTCCAATTAATCCCATTCCCCTGTCCATATTCCATATTCTTGAAAATCTTTATGTCCAATTTCCTTCATAAAGTGAGTTGTTTTAAATCCCTATCTTCCCCTGCTGTGATTTTCTATCTTTGGCCGAGCTGGTGCCAACGCTATGGTAACCTGGTTTCACAAAATGACGTGAATTGCACAGCCGGCTACTTCTAGCGTATTATATCATATCCTATTATATATCATATTATAATACGATATCATATTAAAATTAAAGTGTTACTGGACCAAGAGTCAATGTAGGTCAGTGAGCACAGGGTTGTTGGGTGAACTGAATTTGGTATAAATTAGAAGATGCCAGCAGAGTTTTTGATTACCACAAAGTTGCAGTGAGTAGAATGTGGGAGACCAGCCGGGAGTGTGTTAGAATAGTCAAATCTCGTGGTAGAAAGGCATGGATGAGTGTTTCAGCAGCAGATGAGCTGAGCTCTATCTCTCTCTCGCTCTTTCTCTTTCTCTCTTTCTGTTTCTCTCTTTGTCGCCTTCACTTGCTCTGCCCCCCTCTGGATCTTATATGTTTCTATCAAGCCACCTTTTAATTCCCTCAAATCCAGCTGATGTAAGCCGAGCCTTTCCAGCCTTTCCGCATAAGACAGCACACCCATTCCAGATATTAGTCTAGTAAACCTTCTCTAAACTGCTTCCAACGCATTTACATCCTTCCTTAAATAAGGAGACTAATACTGTACACAATACTCTAGTTCCGAAGAAGGGTCACTGACCCGAAACATTAACTCTGCTTCTCTTTCCACAGATGCTGCCAGACCTGCTGAGTGGTTCCAGCATTTCTTGTGTTTATATTAATTAGCAATTCTTGTCTGCGCTCTGTTTCCTGTTAGCTAGCCAATCTTCTATCCATGCCAATATGTTGCCCCTTTAACCATGAGCTTTTATTTTCCGCATTGACATTTGATGTGACACATTATCAAATGCCTTCTGGTAATCTAAGTACAGTACATCCACCAGTTCCCCTTTCGCCACCGCACATGTTACTTCTTCAAAGAACGCCAATCAATTGGTTAAACATGATTTCCCTTTCACAAAACCATGTTGACTCTACCTGATCACCTTGAATTTTTCTATGTGCCCTGCTATATCGTCTTTCATACTCGCTTCCAATAACTAATCTGTAGTCAGAAAGCCATCACCTGTGACAGGTCATATGTCTCCTGTTTCTAATCTGATTTTGTGCTGTATTTGAACTGTTATTACTCAATTAACTGCTTGTGACTCTTCACCCTCCTTTTGGTTAATCTGTGACCGTTGATCAGATCTTACAGTTGTGTAGGAGGGCGATCACAGAGATCTGGATCATCGGCTTGGCTCACTTGGTTTGTGAGAAATGACAAACTCAGTTGAGCGATCGTTGCTGGGACTGGGTAGGAGATTTGGAGACAGAGAGAGATTACAATCGGCCAGATGCCTGTGGTTATTGCAAAGTCTAGGTAGGAATTTTGTGACAGAGAGCTGGAGAGAGAGAATGTACACTCTAAAACATGTGATTAGCGCTGGGACTGGCTCAGAAATCTCAAAGCTGGTGGCATTGGCAAATTTGGAGATTCTACTGTGTATTACAAGAACTGAGTCATTTATATACCGCAAAATCACAATGGCCCCAACACTGAACTTTGGGGAACTCCCACTGTCTACCATCCTCCAAACTTAAAAACAACCATTTATTACCACTCGCTGTTTTCTATCCTTAATCCGATTTGACAATGATCCTCTTATTCCATGAGCCTCAATTTTGCGAACCAGCCTTTTACGTGGTACCTTATCAAACACGTTCTTAAAATACATATAAACAATATCCACGGCATTCCCTTCATCAACCGTCTCTGTTACATGATGGAAAACTTCAAGTAAATGAGTGAAGTATGATCTACATTTACTGGAGTGTGTACGAGATGGGTTTCTGGAGCAGAACATTGAAGGACTAAGAATCGGGCTATTTTATGTAACGAGAAAGGATTAGTTTATAACACTGCTATAAAGGAACTTTTGGGAAATAATGACCATATTATGATAGAATTTCACATTCCATTTGAATGTGATAAATCTGAAACTAGGGTGTTCAATCTGAACAAGGGAAACCATGAAGGTACGGGGGCAAATTGTCAATTTAGTGTTAGCAAAGAGGTAGTACTTGAAAATGTAACTGGATTGAAGGCTGATAAATCCCTGGAACAGATGAGCTACATCCCAGAGTGTTAAAGGAGGTGGCATTATAGATGGTGGATGTATTTATGGGAATCGTTCAAACTTCTCGATTCGGGAAGAGTTCCTGAGGACTGGTAAGTAACAAATGTAACCCCACTATTTAAGAAGGGTGGGAGAGGGAGAATGAGAACTGCAAGTCTGTTAGTTTAACATCAGTAATAGGGAAAATGTTAGAATCTATTGTCAAGGATGTGATAACTGGACACTTCGAAAATAATAGTAAAATTGGCAGAGTCAACGTGGATTTATGAAAGGGGTATTATGTGAGAATTAGAATTGGAATTAGAACATTACAGCGCAGTACAGGCCCTTCGGCCCTCGATGATGCGCCGACCTTTGTAACAAACCTATAGAAGTTTTTTGAGGATGTTACTTGCTGCATTACTAAAGGAGAACCAGCAGGTGTGGTGCATTTGGACCTATAGAAGGCTATTGGTAAGGTCCCACACAGGTGATTAGTAAATAAAATTACAGCACATGGGATTGGGGGCAATATGCTGGTATGGATTGAGAACTGGTTAACAGACAGAAAAGAGAGATCAGGAATCAACGGGTCATTCTCCGGATGGCAGGTTGTTACTAGTGGGGTAACACAAGGATCAGTACTAGGGCCACTGCAGTTCACAATCTATACAAATAATTTGAATTTGTGGACCAAATGTAATATTTACAAATTTGTTGATGACACAAAACTAGGTGGGAAAGTAGGTTGTGAAGAGGATGCAAGGAGGCTGCAAGTGGATTTGGACAGGCTAAGTGAGTGGGTAAGAACATGGCAGCTGGAATATAATATGAATAAGTATCAAGTGCTCCACTCCGGTAAAACAAAAACAGAAAGACAGAATATTTCTTGACTGGCGAGAGGTTGTGACGTGCTGATTTTCAAAGAGACCTGTGTTTCCTTGTGCATGAGTCACTGAAAGCAAATGTGCAGGTGCACCAATCAATTTGGAAGGCAAATGGTATGTTGGCCTCCATCTCAAATGGGTTTTGAATACAGGAGTAAAGATGTCTGCCTACAATTGTATCCCGCCTTGCTGAGACTGCACCTGGAGTATTGCGTACAGTCTTGGTCTCCTTGTCTAAAAGAACAAAGAACAAAGAACAGTACAGAACAGGAACAGGCCATTCGGTCCTCCAGGCCTGTGCCAATCTTGATGCCTGCCCAAACTAAAACCTTCTGTACTTCCGGGGTCCGGATCCCTCTATTCCCATCCTATTCATGTATTTGTCAAGATGCCTCTTAAACGTCTCTGTGGTACCTGCTTCCACAAGCTCCCTCGGCAACAGGTTCCAGGCACTCAGCACCCTCTGTGTAAAGAACTTGCCTCGCACATCCCCTCTAAAATTTACCCCTCTCACCTTAAAACTATGTCCCCTTTTAACTGACTCTTCCACCCTGGGAAAAAGCTTCTGAATATCCACTCTGTCCTTGCCGCTCATAACTTTGTAAACCTCTATCATGTCGCCCCTACACCTCCGTCCTTCCAGTGAAAACAGTCCGAGTTTATCCAACCTCTCCTCAAAGCTAATGCCCTCCAGACCAGGTAACATCCTGGTAAACCTCTTCTGTACCCTCTCCAAAGCCTCCACTTCCTTCTGGTAGTGTGGCGACCAGAATTGCACACAATATTCGAAGTGTGGTCTAACTAAGGTTCTGTACAGCTGCAGCATGACTTGCCTATTTTTATACTCTGTGCCCCGACCGATGAAGGCACGCATGCCGTATGCCTTCTTGACTACCTTATCCACCTGCGTTGCCACTTTCAGTGACCTGTGGACCTGTACGCCCAGAACTCTCTGCCTGTCAATACTCCTAAGGGTTCTGCCATTTACTGTATACTACCCACCTGCATTGACCTTCCAAAATGCGTTACCTCACATTTGTCCGGATTAAACTCCATCTGCCATTTCTCCGCCCAAGTCTCCAACCGATCGATATCCTGCTGTATCCTCTGACAATCCTCATCACTGTCTGCAACTGCACCAACCTTTGTGTAATCCACAAACCAATTATCAGACCAGCTATTTTTTCCTCCAAATCATTTATATATACTACAGACAGCAAAGGTCCCAGCATTGATCCCTGTGGAACACCACTAGTCACATTCCTCCATTCAGAAAAGCACCCTCTGTCTTCTATGACTGAGCCAGCTATGTATCCATCTTGCCAGCCCCCCTCTGATCCCATGTGACTTCACCTTTTGTACCAGTCTGCCATGAGGGACCTTGTCAAAGGCTTTACTGAAGTCCATCTAGATAACATCCACTGCCCTTCCTTCATCAATCATCTTCGTCACTTCCTCAAAAAACACGATCAAATTAGAGAGACGCGACCTCCCCTTCACAAAACCATGTTGCCTCTCGCTAATAAGTCCATTTGTTTCCAAATGGGAGTAAATCCTGTCCCGAAGAATCCTCTCTAATAATTTCCCTACCACTGACGTAAGGCGAACCAGCCTATAATTTCCTGGATTATCCTTGCTACTCTTCTTAAACAAAGGAACAACATTGGCTATTCGCCAGTCCTCTGGGACCTCAACTGTAGCCAATGAGGATGCAATGATTTCTGTCAAGACCCCAGCAATTTCTTCCCTTGCCTCCCTCAGTATTCTGGGGTAGATCCCACCAGGCGCTGGGGACTTATCTACCTTAATGCTTTGCAAGACACCCAACACATCCTCCTTTTTGATAATGAGATGAATGAGACTATCTACACTCCCTTCCCTCGGCTCATCATCCACCAAGTCCTTCTCCTTGGTGAATGCTGATGCAAAGTACTCATTTAGTACCTCGCCCATTTCCTCTGGCTCCACACATAGATTCCCTTCTCTGACCTTGAGTGGGTCAACCCTTTCCCTGGTTACCCTCTTGCTCTTTATATACGTATATAAAACCTTGGGATGTTCCTTAATCCTGTTTGCCAATGACTTCTCATAACCCCTTTGAGCCCTCCTGACTCCTTGCTTAAGTTCCTTCCTACTGTCTTTATATTCATCAAGGGATTCGTCTGTTCCTAGTCTTCCAGCTCTTACGAGTGCTTCCTTTTTATTTTTGATGAGGCTCACAATCTCCCGCGTTATCCAAGCTTCCCGAAACTTGCCAAACTTATCCTTCTTCGTCACAGGAACATGCTGGTCCTGGATTCTAATCAGCGGACGATTGAAAGACTCCCACATGTCAGATGTTGATTTACCCTCAAATAGTCGTCCCCAATCTAAATTCTTCAGTTCCTGCCTAATATTGTTATAATTAGCCTTCCCCCAATTTAGCACCTACAGCCGAGGACTACTCTTATCCTTATCCACAAGTACCTTAGAACTTATGGAATTATGGTCACTGCTCCCGAAATGCTCCCTGATGAAACTTCGACCACCTGGCCGGGCTCATTCCCGAATACCAGGTCCAGTACGGCCCCATTCCTAGTTGGACTATCGACGTATTGTTTCAAGAAGCCCTCCTGGATGTTCCTTACAAATTCTACCCCATCCAAGCCCCTAGCACTAAGTGAGTCCCAGTCAATATCGGGGAAGTTAAAATCACCCACCACTACAACACTGTTACCTTTACATCTTTCCGAAATCGGTCTACATATCTGCTCCTCTACCTCCCGCTGGCTGTTGGGAGGCCTGTAGTAAACCCCCAACATCGTGACTGCACCTTTCCTATTCCTGAACTCCACCCATATTGCCTCGTTTCATGACCCCTCCGTGGTGTCCTCCCGCAGTACAGCTGTGATATTCTCCTTAACCAGTAATGCAACTCCCCCACCCCTTTTACATCCCCCTCGTTCCCGCCTGAAGCTTCTAAATCCTGGAACATTTAGCTGCCAATCCTGTCCCTCCCTCAACCAAGTTTCTGTAATAGCAACAACATCATAGTTCCACGTACTAATCCAAGCTCTAAGTTCATCAGCCTTACCTGTTATACTTCTCACATTGAAAGAATTGCACTTCAGACCACCAGTCCCGCTGTGCTCTGCAACATCTCCCTGCCTGCTCTTCCTCTTAGTCTTACTGTCCTTACTGTCCTAGTTCCCCCTCATTTATTTCACTTGCTGTCCTACTGCTCTGGTTCCCACCCCCCTGCCACACTAGATTAAACCCTCCCGAGTGAGCAAACCTCGCAGCCAGGTTATTTGTGCCCCTCCAGTTCAAATGCAACCTGTCCTTCTTGTGCAGGTCTCATCGGTCCCTGAAGAGATCTCAATGGTCCAGATATCTGAAACCCTCCCTTCTACACCAGCTGTTCAGCCACGTGTTTAGCTGCACGATCTTCCTATTTCTAGCCTCACTGGCACGTGGCACAGAAGGATATATTTGCCATGCAGGGATTGCAACTGAGGTTCAACAGGATATCCATGGGATGGCAGGATTGTCTTCTGAGGAGATATTGAGAAAAATGGGCCTGTATTCTCTCGCATTTCAAAAAATGAGCAGTGATCTCATACAAAATTCTTACAGGGGGTGATGGGGTGGATGCAGATCGGATGTTTCCCCTGTCTGGTGAGTCTACAACCAGGGGACATAAACTCAGAATAAGTGGCAGGCAAATTAAGACTGAGATGAAGAAGAATACCTTCACTCAGAGGGTGGTAAATCTTTGGAATTCACTACCACAGAGGGTGTGGAAGCTCAATATTGAGTATGTTCAAGACAGAAATCAATGGATTTCGGGAGACAAATGACATCACGGGATACAGGGATAGCACGGGAATGTGGCGTTTAGGTAGATGATTAGCCATGATCTAATTGAATGACAGAGCAGTGTCGATGGGCTGAATGGCCTACTCCTGCTCCTATGTTCCTGCAAACACGTGCTTGCTATCCTTCATTCCCTCAAACCTCTCCAAGTTTCTGTTGATTTCTTCTCTAATTATTGTTTGCCGAACATTACCCTCTACTGATGTTAAACTAACTGGTCTGTAATTGCTAGGACTGTGCTCACAACATCATTAAAAATATGCAGATTTAAGGTAATTGGCAAAGAACCAGAGACAAATTGAAGAGAATTTTCTTACACAGTGAGTTGCCAAATTTAGAGCCCCCGGTTGTCTAGAAACATACAGAAACATAAATCAGAAAAATAAAGCTTATGACAGTCACAAACAAATAATAATTTAGAAAGCTGAGAGGAGTAAAGAAAGTGCAGGGGTGAAGTAAAGAAAGGAAATTAGAAAAGCAAAGAGAGGGCATGAAAAAATATTGGCAGATAAAATCAAGGAAAAACCAAAGATGGTTGATCAGTACATTAAGAATAAAAGGATAACTAAGGAAAATGGAGGACATATCAGAGATGTACAAGGTAGTTTGTGCGTGGTTGCAAAAGATGTTGGCAGGGTCCTTAATGGATTTTATGTCTCCGTCTTCACAAAGTAAAGGGATGATGTAGACATTGTAATTAAAGAGGAGGAGTGTGAAATATTAGATACAATCAGCATAATGAGAGAGGAAGTACTCGAGGGTCTGAAATCCTTGAAAGTGGATAAACCGCCAGGGCAGGATGGATGGTATCCCGGGCTGTTAAAGGAAGCGAGGGAGGAAATAGCAGATACTCTGAGGATCATCTTCACATTCTCACTAGATACAGGCGAGGCATTAGACGATTGGAGGTCTGTGAACATAGTGCCAGTGTCTAAACATAGTGCAAAGGTTAGGCCAAATAATTATAGGCTGGTCAGTCTGACCGAAAGGCACGCTACCCGACACAAACCCGATGAGACCCGACGTCATGTGTCGGGTTCGGGTCGGATCGCTCTTCCGGATCCGGTTTTCGGGCTCGGGTTGGGTCGGACACACACAGTGCTACCTTTTGCTCGGCTGGGAAGGAAAGAGAAGTTGAGTAAGTAAGCATCAACATTTGAAAAGCCTGCCAGAGCTGGGAGTCTGTGACGTCAAGGAGGGAAACGTGCATCTGGACTCAGCAGACTGTGAGTCTGCGCAGTGAGAAAGTGAGTGTTTCTATGATGTCACCGCGCTCATGATGCAGCTTCCTTCCATTCAATCCAAAAGTGCTAAGTACAGTGAGTGCAATATGGTCGGGTCAGGCTCGGGCCGGCTCGGACTCGGGTCCAATGTGGTTCTGTGAGGTTTGGTCGGTTTTATTTCCAGACCCGAGCAGGCCTTTAGATTAGATTAGAGATACAGCACTGAAACAGGCCCTTCGGCCCACCAGGTCTGTGCCGAACATCAACCACCCATTTATACTAATCCTACACTAATCCCATATTCCTACCAAACATCCCCAAATGTCCCTATATTTCCCTACCACCTACCTACACTAGTGACAATTTATAATGGCCAATTTACCTATCAACCTGCAAGTCTTTTGGCTTGTGGGAGGAAACCGGAGCACCCGGTGAAAACACACGCAGACACAGGGAGAACTTGCAAACACCACACAGGCAGTACCTGGAATCGAACCCGGGTCCCTGGAGCTGTGAGGCTGCGGTGCTAACCACTGCGCCATTGTGCCAGACATCGGTGGGCAAATTATTAGAATAAATTCTCAGAGCTACGATAAACTGCCACTTAGAAAGGCAAAGATTAATCAGGGATAGTCAGCATGGATTTGTTAAGGGAGGGTCTTGTCTTACTAACATAACTAAGTTTTTTGAGGAAGGAGCAAAAAGGATTGATAAGGTTAGTGCAGTGGATGTGGTCTACATGGATTTTAGTAAGGCGTTTGACAAGGTCCCACATGGCAGACTGATCAGAACAGTGAAAGCTCATGAGATACAGGGGAATGTGGCAAGTTGGATCCAAAATTGGCCCAATGTCAGGAAACAAAGGGTAATGGTCGACAGATGTTTCTTGTGAATGGAAAGCGGTGTCTCGTGGCGTTCCCAGGTCTCAGTGTTGGGTCCCTTGCAATTTGTGATGTATATTAATGCTTTGGACTTAAATGTGGGAGGCATGATTGGAAAATTTGCTGATGACACAAAAATTGGTCATGTAGTTGATAGTGAAGAGGATAGCTGTGGACTCCAGAATGATATCAATGGTTTAAATGGTTTGGTTGAGTGGGCGAAAAAGTGGCAAATGGAAGTCAATCTGGGGAACTGTGAGGTAATGCAGTTGGGAAGGGCAAATAAAGCGAAGGAATACACAACAGACAGGAGGATAGTGAAAGGGGTAGACGATGTTAGAGACCTTGGAGTGTTTGTCCACAGTTCCTGGAAGGTGGCAAGACAGGTAGACAGAGTGGTGAAGAAGGCATATGGAATGCTTTCCATTACTGGCCGATATATAGAATACAAAAGGAGGGATGTAATTCTGGAATTGTATAAAACACTGGTTAGGCCACAGCTGGAGTATTGTGTACAGTTCTGGTCACCATATTACAGGAAGGACATAATTGCTTTGGAGAGAGTACAGAGAAGATTTTCAAGAATGTTGCCAGTGATGGAAAATTGCATCCATGATGAAAGATTGGATAGGCTAAGATTGTTTTCTTTAGAACAGAGGAGACTGAGGGGTGACTTGATTGAGGTGTACAAAATTATGAGGGGCCCAGGTAGAGTAGTCAGGAAGGACATGTTTCCCCCATTGGAGAGGTCAATTACCAGGGGGCACAGATTTAATTGATTGGTAGACGGATCAAAGGGGACGTGAGGACAAACATTTTCACCTAGAGGGTGGTGGGTGTCTGGAATTCACTGCCAGGAACGGTGGTGGAGGCAAAAACCATCAAAGATTTTAAAAGGTACCTGGACCTACACCTGAAGTGCTGCAACTGGCAAGGCCATGGACCAGCGGCTGGAAGATGGGATTAGATTCGGCGGCTAGTCTTTTCAGCCAGCAGAGACACATTGGGCTGAATAGCCTCCTTTTGTGCCATAACCCTTCCATGGATATTTGGTCCTATCGGTCTGTGGGTGGGATCTGGAATTCACTGCCTGAAATCATGGTGGAAGCAGATTCAATAATATCTTTCAGAAGGGAATATAACAAAAACTTGACAAGGAAAAAAAATCAACAGGAGTCTGGGGAAAGAGGAGGGAGTGGGACTAATTAGTTAGCTCTTTAAAGGAGACAGCACTGATACAATGGACATTCTGTGCTGCATCAATCTATGATTATATGAACAAGGGACAAAGAGAGAGAGGGAGAAAGGGTGAAAGAGAAAAGGAAAATAGATACAGAGTTAAAGAGAAGTTTCTACCAGTTTTCAGGGGTTGGGATTGTGATTCGTGATCTGCCCGTGCCCATTCCTGTTGAGGCAGGTGACACACAAACTTCCTGCTGCCTCCTCATTTTCATGAATTCTACGTACCGCCTAGGGTGACCCGCGCTGCTGTCTGTCTGCAAGCTGAACAGGGACGTAACTGTGTTTGAGGCTGGCACGTGCTTCAGCCAGGATTCAGCTCTTAAAGGTAGTCTGTCCCTCTTAAAGGGAAGCTGTACTGAATCACAGGAGGCTGCTGCTGACTCTGAATG
Organism: Heterodontus francisci; assembly: GCF_036365525.1. Taxonomy (NCBI): domain Eukaryota; kingdom Metazoa; phylum Chordata; class Chondrichthyes; order Heterodontiformes; family Heterodontidae; genus Heterodontus; species Heterodontus francisci. The sequence continues at coordinate 2,826,062 of NW_027141039.1, read as the reverse complement.
CTGCAAATGGAGACAAGGTAAATGGAATACTAGGGCAGAGAGAGGGCTGTGCTGTTCACGGATGTCGTGCTGGAGGCCTTAGTCATGGAGGTTGACCGGAGGAGAGAGGCCATGTTTCTGTGGGGTGGGGCGGAGACCCTCAAGGAACGTCTTCCGAAGGGAATGGGAGCAGGTGGCCAGGGAGGTCAATGCAAGAAGTATGGCCCCAAGGACCTGGCAGCAAAGCCAGAAGAAGTTTGATGAGCTCACACGGGTGGTCAATGTCAGTGAATTCATTGCTACATGGCATCTCCTACCCCCTACATCACCAACCTCTCACACTGCTCAATGTACCACACCCCCATCACTTAGTTTCAAAGACGTGTATCAAAGCTGCTGGAATGGCTGATTGGTGTCAGATCAAATCCCTCTGCACACTACCAGCACATACTTGGTGAACAGGGATGAGAGCCCTGCTTAGCATGGAGCACTGGAAGTGACCGGCAGCTCAGCTGATACCATTTTATGGATCCAAACGTCCATGGCATTGGGCCCAGTGACACTGCAGAGCTGAGAATACCTGCCATAGACCGAAACAGAGGGAAAGAAGCCTTCTTTTAAATCGGAATTGAAGAAAAGACTTGAAGGCAGGAATATGGGAATGGACAGGGCAATGGGACTAATTGAGGATGAGATTCAAACACATGAATGAAAATATTAAATTTAAGGTGCTGCTGGTCCCGGAGCTAATGTAGATCAGTGAGCACAGGGGTGATGGGTGATCAGGATTTGGGGTGACGGGTGATGAGGATTTGGTACATATTAGTGTACAGGCAGCAGAGTTCTGGATGGGCAGTGCTTTATCGAGGTTTATAACTGGGAGGGTGACCAGGATAGAACTGGAATAGTCAAGTGTGGATTTAACAGATTTAAAGATTGATGAAGACAAATGTAGGTCCCTTACCGTCAGAAACAGTGGAATTAATTATGGGGAACAAAGAAATGGCTGACCAACGAAATGCATACTTTGGTTCTGTCTTTACAAAGAAGAACACAAATATCATACCAGAAATGTTGGGGAACACGGGGTTTAGTGAGAGAGAGGAACTTAAGGAAATCTGTATTAGTAGAGAAATGGTGTTGGGGAAATTGATGGTATTGAAGGCCGATAAATTCCCAGGGCCTGATAATCTACATCTCAGAGTGCTGAAGGAAGCCGTCCCAGAAATAATGGATGTATTGGTGGTCATCTTCCAAAATTCTATAGATTCTGGATTATTTCCTAACGATTGGAATGTAGCTAATGTAACCCCAGGGAGGTTGAGAGAAAGCAGGGAATTATCGACAAGTCAGCCTGACGTCGGTGGTGGGGAAAGTTCTAGAGTCCATTATCAACGATTTTATAGAGGAGCACTTGGAGAAAAGTGGTTGAATCGGACAGAGTCAGCATGGATTTACGAAAGGGAAATCACGCTTGACAAATCTACAAGAATTCTTCGAGGATGTAACTAGTAGAGGGGGAGCCAGTGGGTGTGGTTTATTTGGACTTTCAGAAGGCTTTCGACAAAGTCCCACGTAACACATTAGCCTGTAAAATTAAAGCGCATGAGATTGGTGCTAGTGTATTGTGATAGATAGAAAATTGGTTGGCAGACAGGAAACCCAAGAGTAAGAATAAATGCGTATTTTATTCCGAATGGCAGGCTATTCACCTGCTAATGTCACTAGTGGGGTACCATAGGGATTGGTGATAGGACCCCAGCTATTCACAATATATCTTACTGATTTCGGTGAGGGATCTAAATGTAATATCTCAAAATTTGCAGATGACACGAAACAGGGTGGGAGGGTGAGTTGTGAGGAGGATGCAGAGAGGCTTCAGGGTGATTTGGACAAATTGAGTGAGTGGGCTAATGCATGGCAGATGCAGTACAATGTGGATAAATGTGAGGTTAATCACTTTGGTAGCAAAAGCAGGAAGGCAGATTATTATCTGAATGGCTATAAACTGAAAGAGGGGAATATGCAAGGAGAGCTGGGTGTTCTCGTACACCAGTCACTGAAGGTAAGAATGCAGGTGCAAGGCAAATAGTATGTTGGCCTTCACAGCGAGATGATTCGAGTACAGGAGCAGGGATGTCTTGTTGCAATTATTCAGGGCCTTGGTGAGGCCACACCTGGAATATTGTGTACAGTTTTGGTCTCCTTATTTAAGGAAGGATGTTATTGCTATAGGTTTACCAGACTGATTCCCTGGATGGCGGGACTGACGTATGAGGAGAGATTGAGTCGGTTAGAATTATGTTCGCTGGAGTTCAGAAGATTGATGGGGATCTCATAGGAACCTATAAAATTCTAACAGGACTTGACAGAACAGATACAGGAAGGATGTCCCCGATGGTGGGGAAGTCCAGAACCAGTGGTCGTCGTCTAAGGATACGGGGTAAACCTTTCAGGACTGATATGTAAAATTTCTACACCCAGAGAGTGGTGAGCCTGTGGAATTCGCTGCCGCAGAAAGCAGTTGAGGCCAAAACATTGCATGTTTTCAAGAAGGAGTTAGATATAGCTCTCAGGATGAAAGGGATCAAAGGAAATGGGGGGAAAGCGCAAACAGGTCGCTGAGTTGGACGATCAGCCATGATCATAATGAATGGCGGGGCAGGCTCGAAGGGCCGAATGGCCTACTCCTGCACCTATTTTCTATGTTTCTATGTTAACAACGGCACAGATGAGGGTTTATGTAGCAAATGAGCTGAGGCAGACGGGTGATATTACAGAGCTGGTAGTAGGCAGGGTAGGTGATGGAGAGAATAAGGGTTCAGAACTCAGCTCAGGGTTAAATAGAACACAGAGGATGCAAACTGTCTGGTTCAACCTCAGATATTAGCCGGTTAGGGGTACGTCGTTCATGGAGATGGACAAAATTTCCGAAGGAGACCGATTGCACAAGCTCCACTCTTCCCAAAATTAAAATTGTAAGAACATTATTTCAGTGAAACGCGGTTTACAGATCACATAGCGGGAAGTAGGGACTTAGCAGGGGCAGCAACAGCAGAAAACATGGTCGAGTAAATTCCATGAACTCTAATACAAGTAGCAATGGTTTATAGAGCTCATAGCTGGAGATAGAGTTTTGCCAGGGATAACAAAAGTAACAAGGAGGGCAGAGTAAATGACAAGAACAGTAATGTTGCGAAACTTGGTTTATAACATTCATAGCTGGATAGAGAGACTTACCAGGGACACTGATAATAGCAAGGATGGGATAGTAAATGTGTTGCATAATCTTCAATACAAGATAGATCCGATAGTCTAATGGGAACCGATCATAATTGGCAGAAAGATAGTCAAACTCCCAAATGAAACTCCTGCCCATTGTTGTAACATTCCAGTCTGTTGTTCTGAGATTCTGACCCATTGTTGTAACATTCCAATCTATTGTTCTCAGATTCTGAACCATTGTTGTAACATTCCAATCTATTGTTGTCAGAGTCTGACCCATTGTTGTAACATTCCAGTCAATTGTTCTCAGATTTTGATCCATTGTTGTAACATTCCAATCTATTGTCCTCATATTCTGACCCATTGTTGTAACATTCCAGTCAATTGTTCTCAGATTCTGATCCATTGTTGGAACATTTCAATCTATTGCTCTCAGATTCTGATCTATCCTCTCCCTTTCTCTGGAGCTGCTGATCCCTTTTAGTGCCAGGTCTGATGCTCCCGCTAACACTATGTGATAACACATTGAAAGCAGTCCCTTATTAATAGCAGAGGGAAACCCTCCAGTGACACGATTAGAGTCCATGGAGACTGACATTAATTACAGTCACTGAACAAACAGGTTCAGTTAACCCCTTTCAATCAAACACTTTTTGTACCACAATAAAATAGAACATTTACCCTGTCTGAATGGGATGTATAAGGATTACGGAGGGAAGGAATGGTGGGAATAGTAGAGGCACATGACAAAATCTTTCACTTCTCCTTGGATATGGGAGTGGTGACAGAGGACTGGAGGTTTGTAAATGTTACACCCTGGTTACAAATGGAGAGATGGAGTAAACCCTGTTCTGTTCAGTCAATCTGACGTCAGTGGTGGGGAAATTTCACAACCCAGGGCAGAAATATTCGTTGGTTGGAAAAGCACAGCATAATACATTTCAAGCAGCACAGATATACCAATGAAAAATCATGTCTGGCAAACTTCAACAAGAACTTATCCTAAGGTAAGCAGCATTATGAAACAAAGTGTAACACTGAACCACAAATGCAGATATTCGGTTATGAGACCAAAAGCTTGGTCAAAGAGGTAGGATTTAAAGGAGTGTCTTAAAGGATACAAGCGAGGTGGAGAGGTAGAGCTGTGTAGGGAGGATATTCCCGAGCTCGGGACCGAGGCAACTGAAGGTGCAGACAGCTATGGGGGAGTAATTAATATCAGGAATGCACAACAGGCCAGAATTAGTGGAGCAGAGATATCTCAGAGGGTTGTCGGGCAGGAGGAGATTACAGTTATCGTGAGGGGTGAGACCATGGACGGATTTGAAAACATGATTGAGAATTTTAAAATAAAGGCATTGTTTGACTGTGAGGTGATGTAGGTTAGTGATCGGGGAATGGGACTTGTTGTGAGTTAAGACACAGGCAGCACAGCTTTAGATTACCTCAAATTTACATGTAGTAGCATGTGGGAGAATGAGTTGGAATAGTCTAGTCTACAGGTAATGAAAGCATGAATGAGAGCTTCATCAGCAGATGAGTTGAAACAGGGGTGACGTTGGGCGATCTTATTGAGGTGGGAATAGGTGGGCATAGTGATGGCACGAATATAAGGTTGGAAGCTCATTTTGTGTTCAAATGCCACAGAATCACAGAATTGTTACAGCACAGAAGGTGGCCATTCAGTCCATCGAGTCTGCTCTACCTCTCCAAAAGAGCAATTCATCTAATGCCACTCTCCTGCCTTCTCCCTGTAGCTCTGCACAATCTTCCTTTTCAGATAGCTATCCAATTTCCTCCTGAATGCCTCGATTGAATCTGCCTCCACCAGACTCTCAGGTAGCGCATTCCAGACCTTAACACTCGCTGTGTGAAAAAGTTTTCCTCATGTCACTTCTGCTTCTTTTACCAATTACTTTAATTCTTTGTCCTCTCGTTTTCGATCCTTTCAGGAATGGGAACAGTTTTTCCCTTTCCACTCTGTCCAGACACCTCATAATTTTGCAGACCTTTTTCAAATTTCCTCTCAGCCTTCTCTTCTCTAAGGAAAATGTTCCAACTTCTCCAGTCTATCTTTAGAACTGATATTCGTCATCCCTGGAACCATTCTTGTGAATGTTTTTTCACACTCTCCAATGTTTCCATGTTATCTAATGTGCCCAGAACTAAACGTAACGCTGCAGCTGAGGCCGAACTAGTGTCTTATACAAGTTCAAAACAACCTCCTCGCTCTTGTATTCCATGCTACATGATACTGTAGGCTTTATTAACTGCTCTCTGATCCTGTCATGCCACATTCAATGACCGATGCACATATACATCCAGGTCCCTCTGCTCCAGAACCCCCTTTAGAATTGTAACCTTTATTCTATATTTTCTCTCCATGTCCTTCCTACGAAATGAATCACTTCACATTTCCCCACATTGAACTTCATCTGTCTGCCCATTCCACCAACTTGTCTGTGTCCTCTTGAAGTTTTAAACTATCCTGCCAACAGTTCATAATGCTTCCAAGTTTTGTATCATCTACAAACTTTAAAATTGTGCCCTGTACACCAAGGTCTAGGTCATTAATATATGTCAGGAAGAGAAAGGGTCCTAACACTGATCCCTGTGGTCCTCCACTACAAATCTTAAATAAAAAACGAAACGAGCTGGAAATACTCAGCAGGTCTGGCAGCACCTGTGGAGAGAGAAGCAGAGTTAATGTTCCAGGTCAGTGACCCTTCATCAGAACTGGAAAAGGTTAGAAATGTAATAAGTTTTAAGCAAATAAAGCAGGGATGGGGCAAAATGGAGCAGAAGGGGTGTTGATAAGACAGAGGGCCAGAGAGATTAACTGACCAGGAGGTCATGGGGCAAAGGCAAAGAGAGTGTGCTCATGGTGTGGTGAAAGACAAAGCATTAGTGCAGAGCAGTTGTTAAATGACAGAACAATGAACAGCCCGAGCTAAAAGCACCAATATAAAAATCCCAGTTTAAGTCTGGCACATGGTAAAAAAAACTGATAAAACAAATAATAAAAATGGACCTGCTTTGAATGCTCTGAAATTATTGAACTCAGTGTTCAGTCCAGAAGTCTGTCGAGTGCCTAATCAGGCAATGAGGTGCTGTTCCTCGAGCCGGCGTTGATGTTCACTGGAACACCGCAGCAGGTGAAACGCAGATTGGGTGAGCGCTTTGTGGAACACCTCCGCTCAGTCCAAAAGCATGATCCCGAGCTTCCACTCGCTTGTCATTTCAACACCTTTGATCCCCCACCCCTGCTCAAATGTCCACATTTCTGTCCTTGTGTTTACACCCTCTACTCCCGCTTTACTTGCTTAAAACCTATTACATTTCTAACCTTGGCCAGTTCTGATGAAAGGACACAAACCTGGAACATTAACTCTGTTTCTCTCTCCACAGACACTGCTGAGCATTTCCAGCACTTTCTGTTTTTATTTCAGATTTCCAGCACCTGCAGCATTTTGTTTTGATTCCACTACAAACTTTTCTCCAACCCGAAAAGCATCCATTAATCACTACTCTCTGTTTCCTGTCACTCAACCAGTTTAGTTTCATGTTGCTACTGTCCTTTTATTTGATGAGCTGTAACTTTGCTCACAGGTCTGTTGTGTGACACTTTATCAAATGCTTTTTGGAATTCCATTTAAACCACATCAACAGCATGTGGGTGCCTGGAACGCGTTGCCAGCCGAGGTGGTAGATGTGGGCACGATGGCGTCTTTTAAGATGTATCTAGACAGATACATGAATGGGCAGGAAGAAAAGAGATACAGACCCTTAGAAAATAGGCGACATGTTTAGATAGAGGATCTGGATCTGCGCAGGCTTGGAGGGCCGAAGGGCCTGGTCCTGTGCTGTAATTTTCTTTGTTCTTTGTTCTTTGTTCATTGTCCTCATCAAGCTTCTTTTTTACCACTTCAAAAAACTCCAGCAAGTTTGTTAAACACCATTTTCCCTTAACAAATCCGGCTGGTTTTCCTTAATTAACCCACATTTGTCCATGTGCCTATTAATGTTGTCCTGAATATGACACCAATGTTAAAAACAGACTGTCTGAATCTCATACTGTTGCCAGGGAGAGGGATGGAATCAATAACAAGGGAACAGAGTTGGAGTGGGGCGTGAAAACTATGGCTTCAATCTTCCCAATATTTAATTGGAGGAAATTTCTGCTCATCCAGTACTGGATGTCGGATAAGCTGTTGGATAATTTAACAACAGTGGAGGAGTGGAGAGAGGTGGTGGTGAGGTAAACATGATGGAGTTCTTTGATAAAACAATTGAGATGGTTGATGAGGGTGGTGTGATTTAAGTTATATTTATAGACTTTCAAAAGGTGTTTGATCAAGTGTCATTCAATAGACTGATTAGGAAAACTGAACCCAATGCAGTTCTTTGAAAAAACAATGGAGACGGTTGCTGAGGGAAGGAATGATGGAAATAGCAGAGGCACTGTCGGAATCTTCCAATCCTCCTTGGATATGGGAGTCATGACAGAGGACTGTAGGGCTGTAAATGTTACTCCCTGTTACAAAAGGAGTGATTAGATAAATCCTGTAATTACTGACCAGTCAGCCGAATGTCAGTGGTTGGAAATTACTAGAGGCCAGAACCCAGCTCAAAAATATATCTTTCTTGGAAAAACATGGGATAATAAATAACAAACAGCACGGATAGGTTAATGGAAAATCATGTCTGATAATCCTGATCAAGTTCGTTGATGACAAAACTGTGAGTGTTTTGTGTTATGTGTACAGACATTCAAAAGGCCGGTGATCAAATGTCAGTTTATAGACTTGTTATGAAAAATGGAACATATGGATTAATGTGACAGTGATAGTGTGGATATGACACTGACTCAGGGACAGAAAGCAGAGAGAAGTGGTGAACGGTCATTGTTCAGACTGGGGGAGGGGGAGTATACAGTGCTGTTTCTCAGGACTCGGTATGAGAACCAGTGCTTTTCCTGGAATATAGATAGATATACAAATGACACCAACGTCTCCGTAAAAATAAAAACATAATTTCAACTCTTGCAGAAGACATGAAACTCATAGCTAACGGTGGAACAATGCAGACCAGAGAATTATCCAACCACACAGACGTTTTTTTTTTTAATTTATTTATTCTGGACTCTAATCCATCACGAGTTTATTTCAAAGAACAAAGAACAAAGAACAAAGATAATTACAGCACAGGAACAGGCCCTTCGGCCCTCCAAGCCTGCGCCGATCCAGATCCTCTCTCTACACATGTCGCCTATTTTCTAAGGTTCTGTATCTCTTTTCTTCCTGCCCATTCATGTATCTGTCTAGATACATCTTAAAAGACTCCATCGTGCCCGCGTCTACCACCTCCGCTGGCAACGCGTTCCAGGTGCCCACCACCCTCTGTGTAAAGAACTTTCCACGCATATCCCCCCTAAACATTTCCCCTTTCACTTTGAACTCGTGTCCTCTCGTAATTGAAACCCCCACTCTGGGAAAAAGCCTCTTGCTGTCCACCCTGTCTATACCTCTCATGATTTTGTACACCTCAATCAGGTCCCCCCTCAACCTCCGTCTTTCTAATGAAAATAATCCTAATCTGCTCAACCTCTCTTCATAGCTAGCGCCCTCCATACCAGGCAACATCCTGGTGAACCTCCTCTGCACCCTCTCCAAAGCATCCACATCCTTTTGATAATGTGGCGACCAGAACTGTACGCAGTATTCCAAATGTGGCCGAACCAAAGTCCTATACAACTGTAACATGACCTGCCAACTCTTGTACTCAATGCCCCGTCCGATGAAGGAAAGCATGCCGTATGCCTTCTTGACCACTCTATTTACCTGCGTTGCCACCTTCAGGGAACAGTGGACCTGAACACCCAAATCTCTCTGGACATCAATTTTCCCCAGGACTTTTCCATTTACTGTATAGTTCACTCTTGAATTGGATCTTCCAAAATGCATCACCTCGCATTTGCCCTGATTGAACTCCATCTGCCATTTCTCTGCCCAACTCTCTAATCTATCTATATTCTGCTGTATTCTCTGACAGTCCCCTTCACTATCTGCTACTCCACCAATCTTAGTGTCGTCTGCAAACTTGCTAATCAGACCACCTATACTTTCCTCCAAATCATTAATGTATATCACAATCAACAGTGGTCCCAGCACGGATCCCTGTGGAACACCACTGGTCACACGTCTCCATTTTGAGAAACTCCCCTCTACTGCTACTCTCTGTCTCCTGTTGCCCAGCCAGTTCTTTATCCATCTAGCTAGTACACCTTGGACCCCAAGCGCCTTCACTTTCTCCATCAGCCTGCCATGGGGAACCTTATCAAACGCCTTACTGAAGTCCATGTATATGACATCGACAGCCCTTCCCTCATCAATCAACTTTGTCACTTCCTCAAAGAATTCTATTAAGTTGGTAAGACATGACCTTCCCTGCACAAAACCATGTTGCATATCACTGATGAGCCCATTTTCTTCCAAATGGGAATAGATCCTATCCCTCAGTATCTTCTCCAGCAGCTTCCCTACCACTGACGTCAGGCTCACCGGTCTATAATTACCTGGATTATCACTGCTACCCTTCTTAAACAAGGGGACAACATTAGCAATTCTCCAGTCCTCCGGGACCTCACCCGTGTTTAAGGATGCTGCAAAGATATCTGTTAAGGCCCCAGCTATTTCCTCTCTCGCTTCCCTCAGTAACCTGGGATAGATCCCATCCGGACCTGGGGACTTGTCCACCTTAATGCCCTTTAGAATACCCAACACTTCCTCCCTCCTTATGCCGACTTGACCTAGAGTAATCAAACATCTGTTCCTAACCTCAACATCCGCACTCTAATTTATTTGTGTGTGATTTTCATGAGAGTGTGTGCGAGAATGTGTAGAGTATATTTTTATTATTTTATTTAGATTCAGCTTCTTTTGTGAAGTATAATAAACTCACCTCTTGTTTAAACTCAAGAAAACCTGTCCTATTGGTTCTTTTATGATCACAACAAAGATAAAAGGTAGAATACTCACTAAGGTGGTCAGCACGTCCACTGTTAAAAAGGATACCCTCTTGCGGTAAAATAAGATATAAGACAAGAGGGGGACTGGGACCCTTACTCACCTGGCTGGAACAGAAATCTGGAGGTTCGAATGATGATAACGCAACAACACATGAGAAATTGGAAGTGGGAAAAGCAATTGATCCTGAGAAAAATGTTAAAAATATCAATGCAGGTTTTATTGTGGTTTTCACTGCTGGAACACTGAGATGTCCACGGTCGAAGACAGAGCATACAAACATATGAACATATGAATTAGGAGCAGGTGTAGGCCACTCGGCCCCTCAAGCCTGCTCTGCCACTCAATAAGATCATGACTAATCTGATTGAAACCTCAACTCCACATTACCACCTACCCTCGATAATCTTTCACCCCCTTGCTTATCAACAATCTATCTATCTCTGTCTTACAAGTACTTAAAGACTCTCTTCCACTGCCTTTTGAGGAAGAGAATTCCCAAGGCTCACAACCCTCAGAGAAATAAAAATCTCCTCATCTCTGTTTTAAATGGGCGACCTCTCATTTTTAAATGGTGACCCCTAATCCTAGATACACCCAGATACACACATCTTTCCACATGCACCTGTCAAGACTGCTCAAGATCTTAGATGTTCAAATCAAGTCGCCACTTACCCTTCTAAATTCCAGTGGATATAAGCCTAGCCTGTCCAATATTTCCTCATAAGACAGCCCACCCATTCCAGGTATTAGTCTAGTAAACCATTTCTGGGTTGCTTCCAATGCATTTACATCATTCCTTAAATAAGGAGACCAGTGCTGTATACAGTACTCCAGATGTGGTCTGACCAATGCCCTCTATAACTGAAGCATAACATGCCTACTTTTGTATTCAATTACCGTCGCGATAAATGATAACATTCTATCAGCTTTCCTAGTTACTTTCTGAACATGCATACTAAGCTTTGGAGATGCATGCAAAAGGACACCCAGATCCCTTTGCATCTCAGAGCTCTGCAATCTCTCATCATTAGATAATATGCTTCGATTTTATTATTCCTGCCAAAATGGGCAATTTCCCATTTTCCCACATTATACTCAATTTGCCAGGTCTTTACCCAATCACTTAACCTATCTATATTCATTTACAGCCTCCTTATGTCTCCTTCACAAGTTACTTTCTTACGCATCTTTGTGTCATCAGCAAATTTGGTAACCAGGCCTTCGGCTCCTTCATCCAAGTCATTTATATAAATTGCAAAAAGTTGAGGTCCCAGCCCTGATCCCTGTGGCACACCAGTCCTTACATCTTGCCAACCAGAAAATGGCCCATTTATGCCTACTCTCTGTTTTCTGTTAGCTAACCAATCTTCTATCCATGCCAACATGTTACCCCGTTCACCATGAGCTTTTATTTTCACAAAACCTTTGATGTGGCACCTTATCTATTGCATCCTGGAAATCTATGTACAGTACATCCACCGGTTCCCCTTTCTCCGCAGCACATGGTACCTCTTCAAAGAACTCCAACAAATTGATTAAACATGATTTCCCTTTCATAAAACCATTTTGATTCTGCCTGATTAGGGTGAATTTTTCTAAGTGCCGGCTACACTGTCTTTAATAATAGCTTCTAACATGTTTCCTATGACAGATGTGATGCTAACTTGCCTGTAGTTTTCTGTTATCTGTTTCCCTCGCTTTTTGACTAAAGGAGTTACATTCCCAATCAAGGAGTTATATACAGAGTGAAGTAACTTGGTACAGGTTAAAATCCTTCTCTGTTGAAAAGTTGAGCAATGTAGCTGGACAGTTAGGGATTACTCTCCATCTAAAAACCTGGAAACCCGAATTCCTAAGACTTTTGGCCAACCATTTTCCACTTAAAGCTGAAGATTCAAACAGGGTTAGAATCACTAACAGATAGAGTAATGTTAGCTAAGGTAAAACTGGAAAAGAAGAGACTAGAATTAGAATTCCAGAGAGAGCGAGAAAGCGCAGAGCGAGTGCCAAGAAAGGGAAAAAGTAAGAGTGTTCCAGAAGGAGAAGGAGGAAAGGGAGTTAAGGCGGCTCAAACAACTAGAAGAAGACCCAGTACACCCAGTGAAGGCACAGCTCTTGAGGGAGCTACCCCTAGCTCAGGACCATGTGCTGATCTCTTAAAGTTCTCCCAGTTCATGACAAAGTTCAATGAGGAGGATGTGGCAGAATTTTTCGTCACTTGTGAAAAGCTTGTAAAACAACCAAAATGGCCGGCAGAGAGCTGGACACTGTTTTTACAAAGCAAATAACAGGAAAATCCCATCAGTTCTATTCAATGTTGCCACCTCCCTATTCCTTTTGAAACATCTAAACCCCGGAACATCCAACATTCATTTCTGCCCCTGTGATATCCAAGTCTCCGTAATGGCCAGAACATTGTCGCTCCAAGTACTGATCCATACTCTAAGTTCATCACCCTTATTCCTGACACTTCTTGCGTTAATATAGACACACTTCTCCCATCATACTGGCTGCAACTGTGCCCTGTCAACTGTCTAACCTTGCTCACAGACTCTCTGCACTATGTATCTGCCTGTTCAACATATGGAGTAAATGGCAAGAACAGTAATGCAGTTAAACATGGTTTATAGAATAAATAAGTGGATCGAGACACTTCCCAGGGAAACCAATGATAGCCAGGATGGGATAAAAAAAATATTGAATAATCATGATTGTGTAATAGATCCGCCTGTTTATTGGCAGCCAGTCAAAATTTGCAGAAAGAAAGTCAAACTGCCAGATGAAACTCCTGCCTACTGTTCTGACATTCCAATCTATTGTACTCATATTCTGACCCATTGTTGTAACATTCCAATCTTTTGTACTCATATTCTGACCCATTGTTGTAATATTCCAATCTATTGTTCTCAGATTCTGACCCATTGTTGTAACATTCCAATCTATTGTACTCATATTCTGACCCATTGTTGTAACATTCCAATCTATTGTTCTCAGATTCTGACCCATTGTTGTAACATTCCAATCTATTGTTCTCATATTCTGACCCATTGTTGTAACATTCCAATCTATTGTACTCATATTCTGACCCATTGTTGTAACATTCCAATCTATTGTTCTCAGATTCTGACCCATTGTTGTAACATTCCAATCTTTTGTACTCATATTCTGACCCATTGTTGTAATATTCCAATCTATTGTTCTCAGATTCTGACCCATTGTTGTAACATTCCAATCTATTGTTCTCAGATTCTGACCCATTGTTGTAATATTCCAATCTATTGTTCTCAGATTCTGACCCATTGTTGTAATATTCCAATCTATTGTTCTCAGATTCTGACCCATTGTTGTAACATTCCAATCTATTGTTCTCAGATTCTGACCCATTGTTGTAATATTCCAATCTATTGTTCTCAGATTCTGACCCATTGTTGTAACATTCCAATCTATTGTACTCATATTCTGACCCATTGTTGTAACATTCCAATCTATTGTTCTCAGATTCTGACCCATTGTTGTAACATTCCAATCTTTTGTACTCATATTCTGACCCATTGTTGTAATATTCCAATCTATTGTTCTCAGATTCTGACCCATTGTTGTAATATTCCAATCTATTGTTCTCAGATTCTGACCCATTGTTGTAACATTCCAATCTATTGTTCTCAGATTCTGACCCATTGTTGTAACATTCCAATCTATTGTTCTCAGATTCTGATCTATCCTCTCCCTTTCTCTGGGGCCACTGATCCCTGTTAGTCCCGGGGATGATGCTCCCACTGACACCAGGGGTAACACATTGAAATGAGTCTCTTATTAATAGAAGAGGGAAACCCTCCAGTGACACAATTACGGTCCATGGAGACTGGTATTAATTAAAGTCACTGAACAAACAGGTTCAATTAACACCTTTCAATCCAACACTCTTAGCACTACAATAAACTGGAGCATTTAACCGGTCTGGATGGGAATTATGAGGGTTGATGAGAGAAGGAAATGTGCAAATGGCAGAGGCACTGGACAGAGTCTGTCAATTCTCTTTGGATATGGGAATGATGACAGAGGACTGGAGGGCTGCAATTGTTACACCTTGTTTAAAAAAGGTGATATGGGTTAAACCATGTACTGTCCAGTCAATATTACGTTAGGTGGGGCATTTCACAACCCAGGTCATAAATATTCGTTGCTTGGAAAAGTACAGCATAATAAATTTCAAGCAGCACGGATATGCTAACGACAAATCATTTCTGGAAAACTTCAACAAGAACTTATCCCGAGGTACTTCACAGCAGCATTATGAAACAAAGTATAACACTGAACCACAAAATGGGATATTAGGATGGGTAGCCAAATGCTCGGTCAAAGAGGCAGGTTTTAAAGGAGTGTGTTAAAGGATAAAAGCGAGGTGGAGAGGTGGAGCTGTGAAGGGAGGATATTCCAGAGCTTGGGACCGAGGCAACTGAAGGTGTGGCCACAAAAGGGAGAGTAATTAAAATCAGGGATGCACAAGAATCCAGAATTAGAGGAGCAGAGGTACCTCGAAGGACTGTGGGGCTGGAGGAGATTACAGAGATAGTGAGGGGTGAGACCATGGAGGGATTTGAAAACGTGTTGAGAATTTTAAAATAAAGACATTGCTTGACTGTGAGCTGATGCAGGTCAGTGATCGGGGAATGGGACTTGCCGTGAGTTAAGACACAGGAAGCAGAGTTTTAAATGACTTCAAGTTTACAGATAGTAGAATGTGGGAGAATGAGTTGGAACAGTCTAGTCTACAGGTGATGAAAGCATGAATGAGAGCTTCAGCAGCAGATGAGTTGAGACAGGGGTGAAGTCGGGCAATGTTATTGAGGTGGAAATACGTCGTCATAGTGATGGCACGAATATGAGGTTGGAAGCTCATTTTGTGGTCGAATGTCACAGAATAATTGAATTGTTACAGCACAGAAGGTGGCCATTCAGTCCATCGTATCTGCACTGGCTCTGCAAAAGAGCAATTCATCTAGTGCCACTCCCCTGCATTCTCCCTGTAACTCTGTCCAATTTTCCTTTTCAGATAGCTGTCCAATTTCCTCCTGAATGCCTCGATTGAATCTGCCTCCACCACACTCTCAGGCAGTGCATTCCAGACCTTAACCACTCGCTGTGTGAAAAAGTGTTCCTCATGTCACTTATGCTTCTTTTACCAATTACTTTAATTCTTTGCCCTCTCGTTTTCGATCCTTTCAGGAATGGCAACAGTTTTTCCCTATCCACTCTCTCCAGACACCTCATAATTTTGCAGACTTTTTGAAATCTCCTCTCTGCCTTTTCTTCTCTAAGGAAAATGTTCCAACTTCTCCAGTCTATCTTCCTAACTGATATTCTTCATCCCTGGAACCATTCTTGTGAATGTTTTTTCACACTCTCCAATGTCTTCACGTTAGATAAGGTGTGGTGCCCAGACCTAGACGTAATACTGCTACTGAGGCCGAACTAGTGTCTTACACAAGTTCAAAATAACCTCCTTGCTCTTGTATCCCATGCCTCTGTTAATAAAGCCCAGGATACTATATGCTTTATTAACTGCTCTCTCATCCTGTCATGCCACCTTCAATGACCAATGCACATATACGTCCAGGTCCCTCTGCTCCTGCACCCCCTTTAGAATTGCACCCTTTATTCTCTATTGTCTCTCTATGTTCTTCCTACCAAAATGAATCACTTCACATTTCTCCACATTGATCTTCATCTGCCACCTATCTGTCCATTCCACCAACTTGTCTATGTCCTTTTGATGTTCTACACTATCCTCTTCACAGTTCACAATGCTTCCAAGTTTTGCATCCTCTGCAAACTTTGAAATTGTGCCCTGTACACCAAGGTCTAGGTAATTAATATTTGTCAGGAAGAGAAAGGGTCCCAACACTGATCCCTGGGGAACTCCACTGCAAACCGTAAATATGAACAAAAAGTGCTGGAAATACTCAGCAGGCCTGGCAGCATCTGTGGAGAGATAAACAAAGTTAACGTTTCAGGTGTGTGACCATTCATCAGAATTGGCAAAGGTCAGAAATGTAATAGATTTTAAGCAAATAAAGCAGGGGTGGGGCAAAAGAGAACAAAAGGGGTGCAGATAGAACAGAGGGTCAGAGAGATTAAGTGACGAGGAGGTCTTGGGGCAAAGGCAAAGAAAATGTGCTTGTTGTGTGGCGAAAGATAAAGCATTAGTGCAGAGAGGGTGTTAAATGATAGAATAATGAACAGCTCTAGCCAAAAGCACCAACAGAACAAATCCAGTTTCAGGCCGACACATGGCAAAAAATGTTAAAACAAAATAATTGTTGAACTCAATATTCAGTCCAGAAGGCTGTAAATGCCTAATCGGACAATGAGGTGCTGTTCCTTGAGCTGGCGTTGTTATTCACTGGAACACCGCAGCAGGCTAAATGCAGATTGGGTGACCGCTTTGTGGAACACCTCCACTCAGTCCAAAGGCATGACACTGAACTTCCGCTCGCTTATCATTTCAACACCCTCCATCCCCCACCCCCGCTCTAATGCTCACCTTTCTGTACTTGTGTTTCCCCCAAAACCCCCACTTTATTTGCTTAAAACCTATTACATTTCTAACCTTTGCCAGTTCTGATGAAAGGTCAGCGACTTGAAACATTAACTCTGCTTCTCTCTCCACAGATGCTGCCAGACCTGCTGAGTATTTCCTGCACTTTCTGTTTGTATTTCTGATTTCCAGCATCCGCTGTATTTTGTTTTGATTCCACTGCAAACTGTTCTCCAGCCCGAAAAGCATCCATTAATCACTACTCTCTGTCTCCTGTCACTCAACCAGCTTAGTTTCATGTGGCTACTGGCCTTTTTATTTGATGAGCTATAACTTTGCTCACAGGTCTGTTGTGTAACACTTTATCAAATGCCTTTTGGAATTCAATTTATACCACAGCAACAGCATTGCCCTCACGAAGCTTCCTTTTTACCTCTTCAAAATATTCCAACCATTTAGTTAAACACAATTTTCCCCAAACAAATACATGCTGGTTTTCCTTATTTGTCCATGTGCCCATTAATTTTATCCCAAATATGACACCAAGGTTGCAAATAAACTGTCTGAATCTCAGAGTGTTACTCGGGAGAGGGATGGGATCAATAGCAAGGGAACAGAGTTGGAGTGGGGACTGAAAACAATGGCTTCAGTCTTCCCAATACTTAATTGGAGAATATTTCTGCTCATCCAGTACTGGATGTCGGATAAGCAGTCTGATAATTTAACAGCAGTGGAGGAGTGGAGAGAGGTGGTGGTGACGTAAACTTGATGGAGTTCTTTGATAAAACAATGGAGAGGGTTGATGAGGGTGGTGTGATTGAAGTTATATGTATGGACTTTCAAAACGTGTTTGATCAAGTGCCATTCAATGGACAGGTTAGGAAAACTGAACCCTATGGATTAAAGGGATAGAGACAGTGTGGATATAAAATTGGCTAAGGAACAGTAAACAGAGAGAAGTGGTGAAAGGTTGTTGTTCAGACTCGATGGGAGTATACAGTGTTTTTCCCCAGGGTTTGGTATGAGAACCACTGCTCTTTTTGCTCTTGGAAAACCCGGGGTGGGTCGGGCAGAGACCCCTCCTCCTCCCTCTTTACAAAGCTTCCCCTCTCTGCAGCCTCAAACTCAGCTCATTCACTCCTATGTGAATCCAGTTGTCTGAGAGACACCCACCCTACTCTCCCGGATTTCCTGCGGCAGGGCTGTCTTCATCACCCTGGATATCTCTAATGGTTATTGGAGTATCCCAGTAAAACTAGAGAAACAATTTCAATTCACATTCACTTCTGACGACCAGAGATACCTCTGGACATGTCGGTCACAAGGAGTTCCACAATAACCCCACTATTTTCCACAAACGTATAACCGGGGGCCTTCTGAGCTTTTCACAGTCTTCCTGCTTGCTGCAATATGTCAATGATCTCCTCCTCATCACCACAGACCGTGTCCACACATTTAACCCTTTCACAGGAACTACTGCAGTACTTTGGGAGCTGGACGAAAAGACCATCCACGTAAGGCCCAGCTGGTGCAAGGTTGTGTCACCATTCTAGGTGTCCAGATTGGATCATCCAGCATCAGCCCAGACCAACATCAGGTCGAGACCATCCAGCATCTACAACTGTCCACCTCAAAGACTGCCCAGTGCCCTATATTCAGGCTGGTGGGGTATTAGTGGACCCTCATCCCTCGATTTGCAGAGACTGTGACTCCACTTTATGAACTACCTAATGGTGATGATGACCAGTTTTAACCCGGTTGGACTGAAAAGAGCACGGAAGAAGCAGTACAACTGAAGAAAGCTGTCGCCCAGGTAACGCGCCTTATCCCACCTAACACTGGCAAGATTTTCCACATGGAGGTGGAGGACACAGTGAAAAGCCTGGTTGCTGTCCTATGTAGAGAAAACCAGGAGAAACTACTCCCCATTGTGAATGACTCCAGAATTGTGAGTGGGTCTGAACTGATTTACTCTGTTTGTGAAAGACATTTATTAACCACGTTCTGGCCACTTAGATCACGGGTGATACTGCCCAGTCCATGATAAACTTTCCCAGTATAGGAAAGCAGTAGTAATAGTAATCCCCTGTCAGAGAGTCATAGTCATTTGAGCACAGAATGAGGCCACTCAAACCATCGAGTCCATGCCAGCTCTTCCGAGATAAAGCCAGTCAGTCTCATTCCCTCACGTGTCCATCCAATATCCTTTTGAAATCATTCACCATCACTCCTTCCACCACCCTCGTAGGCAGTGACTTTAGAGGCCATTCCCACTCGCTGTGTAAAAAAGTTGTTCATCACATCCCCCTGTATCTCTGTTCCACCACCTGAACTCTAGTCCTTGTACCATTAACTAATGGGAACATCTTTTCCCTTCTACCTTTTCCAAACAAGTCATCATCATGTATAGCTCTATCAAATCTTCCCTCAATCTCCTTTACTCCAAGGAAAATAATATAGGCTTTTCAAGAGTAACCTTGTAGCTAAAATCCTCCATCCCTGGAACGATTCTGGTAAATCTCCTCTGCACCCTGTCAAGGACACTCACATCCTTCCTAATGTGTGGTGAACAGAACTGGATGCAGCACTCCAGTTGGGGCCTAACCAGAGCTTTATAAAGGTTCACAATAACTTGCCTTCTTCTGTACTCACCACCTCTATTTATTTTAGGATAGTCAGTATGGATTTGTTAAGGGAAGATTTTGTTTGACCAACTTGGTCGAATTTTTTGAAGAAGTAACAAGGAAGATAAATGAGGGTAGTGCAGTTGATGTGGTCTACTTGGATGGTAGCAAGCCTTTTGACAATGTCCTACATGGCAGACTGGTTCAGAAAATCAGATTGGGGTGGCACAGTGGCGCAGTGGTTAGCACCGCAACCTCTCAGCTCCAGCGACCCGGGTTCAATTCTGGGTACTGCCTGTGTGGTGTTTGCAAATTCTCCCTGTGTCTGCATGGGTTTCCTCCGAGTGCTCCGGTTTCCTCCCACAAGCCAAAAGACTTGCAGATTGGTAGGTAAATTGGCCATTATAAATTGCCCCTAGTATAGGTAGGTGGTAGGGAAATATAGGGACAGGTGGGGATGTGGTAGGAATATGTGATTAATGTAGGATTAGTATAAATGGGTGATTGATTGTCGGCACAGACTCGGTGGGCCGAAGGGCCTGTTTCAGTGCTGTATCTCTAAAAACAAAATAAAATCCCACGGGATCCAGGGAAATGCATCAAGGTGGATACAAGATTGACTCAGTGGCAGGAAAGAAAGGGTATTTGTTGACGGTTGTTTTAGAGACTGGAAGGCTGTTTCCAGTGGCGTTCCGCAGGGCTCAGTACTGGATCCCTCGCTTTTTGTGGTCTATATTAATGATTTGGACTTAAATGTAGGGGGCATTATCAAGACGTTTGCAGATGACACAAAGATTGACCATGTGGTAGCCGGTGAGGAGGGTAGCTGCAGACGACAGAAAGATAGTGATGGCCTGGTCAGATGGGCAGAAACGTGGCAAAAGGAATTCAACTTGCAGAAGTATGATCTGAAGAATCTATTCACCATAACATCGAAGAGGGGGAATAGAGTTAAAGTGATTGGTAGAAAGATCAGAGGGGAGATGAGGGTGGTGCTGGGTCTGCAATTCACTACCTGAAAGGGTAGTTGAGTCAGAAACCCTCAACTCATTCAAACATAGTCTGGATATCCACCTTAAGTGCTGTTATCTGCAGCTCTACGCACCAAATGCTGAAAGATGGGATGAGAATAGATGGATCATTTTCTGGCTGGCGCAGACAAGATGGGCCAAGTGGCTGCTTTCTGTGCCTTAACTTTCTATGATTCTACTAGAATGCTTCCAGGGATTGGGGTATTTTAGTTACAAGGTTAGTTTGGAGAAGATGGAGTTGCTCTCCCTGGAGTAAAGGAGATTGAGAGAGATTTGATAGAAGTCTACAAGATTATGATCGGTTTAGAGAAGATAGACAAGGAAACATTGTTCCCATTAACTGATGAAACACGGACTAGGGGACACAGATGGAAGGTTTTGGGTAAGAGATGCAGGGGGAATATGAGGAAGAACTTTTTTACACAGTGGATGTTAATCAGCTGGAATTCACAGCCCGTGAGTGTGGTGGAAGCTGAGACAATCAATGATTTCAAAAGGAAACCGGATGGACATCTGAAGGAAATGAACTTGCAGGGATACGGGGATTGAGCGGGGGAGTGGGACTGACTCGATTGTTCCACAGAGAGCTGGTACAGAGGGGCCGAATGGCCTCCTCCTATTTCGTAAACGACTCTGACGCTCTGTGAATCTGTTGGATATGCCGCCCACTGCTGCCTGGAGAATGATCCGGATGCAGTGAAGATCAATGGAACTGTGACTTTAACGGCCACTGACAGCTCCGTCCCCACCCTGGTGTGAGGCTCCAGGTCGTGTTACGGGAGTTGACACAGCTCTATGACCACCTCCTTCTTGAATCAGAGTCACCGCACACACTGCTCCTGGGTTAGGTGTAGGTAGAAAAAGTGCCCTTGGAACACCCCAGGTGGGTAGGGCAGAGCCCCCTCCTCTTTTCTCTTTACAGAGACTCCCCACTCTGCAGCCTCTACTCCATTTGTTGGTCATGAGTCAGACCCAGAGACACTTTAACTACAATCCCAATACCTCGTCCAGTGTTGGGTCACCATATCCTCTGTTCTCCCTGAATGTCTGCAGCAGCTCACAACACAACCTCCAGAAAACCATCCACAGCACCTCCACTAACTTTACAATAACAGAACTGAGTCTAAAGCCCCTCACCTGTAAGTTGGATGCCTGATCCTATAAAATAACTTTGGGGGGTGGTGGTGGGATGGGGGGGGGGGTGGGTGGGGGGTGGGGGGTGGAGGTGCGGTGGTTCCTCATGCTGCTGAATGAATGCTCAGCTGAGAGTGACTTACACAGGTGGTCAGTGGACATGCACAGAGCAAGTTTCAAAATCGTACATCAATCCTGCCAAAAGGGCTGACTGACATCAGTACTAACGCCTCCTCACACTAACAACACATACATGGCACCCAGGCTAGATCCCTGCCCAACATGGGACACTGTGCGGACCACAATAAAAGTGGCCATCTGTGCAGTTCACATCATTTTATGGATTTATAATTGGAAGGTGACCAGGATAGAATTGGAAGAGTCAAGTGTGGATTTAACAATGTCACGATGAGGGTTTACGCAGCTGGTAGGCTGAGGCACATATTAAAGAGGTGTTATTGGTGTCAAGGAAACACGATACGCCAATGAGGAATTTTAATTCATCAGTTGGAAACTTACATTAAAGTTTTAATGGAAAAAATCCTGCAAGAAACTGGCAGCCAAGATGGCCACTGCAATTTGTATCTGAAGCACCTTTTCACATTCCAACGTCTCCAACAGGAGACACATGTCTGATGAGCCTGGACCCAAAATAATGGCTTGCTCTTGAGACTGAATTTGCTAAGATTGCGTTCATTAGCATGGAATTCAAGGACATCCTGACACACTGACCTTGAAAGCGTAAACTACTCCAAGTGTCAACAATGGCATCCTGAGCCCTAGGGAGATGGCAACTCCTCACCTTGAATCTCATTAGAAGGCTCCAGAAAATATATTGAGGCAGCCATGAGACCGTCTGACCATCTCTGTGAAAGCTGGCAGTTTCCCCTGGACAAAGACAGACAAACCAGTGATTGAAACTGGCAGAAGCAGAAGGGTGGTCTCCTTCCCCCCTCCCCTAGCCACCCCCCAACCCCAAGCCCCGTTCTCTTTCTGTCTCTCACCAGATGACATCACAAGTTTGAAAACCATCAGCGACTGTGGACCCTCCAATCCTACAGATTGCTACAGACTGAGGCACGAGGGTAAAAAGGCCACCTACCAGTCTGCCTTCAAGAAAATCCTGAACCATGTGGATCAGTCACAACGGGCACTTCGACCAGCCAAAGACTTCAAGAGTACAACTTCAGCCGGAAGATCAGGGATTTATCAAACCTCACAGACTGCATATTATGTTTTCGAACATAGAACATAGAACAGTACAGCACAGTACAGGCCCTTCGACCCACGATGTTGTGCCGAACCTTTAACCTACTCTAAGATCCATCTAACTACCTACCCTTCATTCTACTATCATCCATGTACCTATCCAAGAGTCGCTTAACTGCCCCTAATGTATTTGCTTCTACTACCACCGCTGGCAGCGCATTCATCACACCCACCACTCTCTGTGTAAAGAACCTACCTCTGACATCTCCCCGAAACCTTCCTCCAATCACCTTAAAATTATGCCCTCTGGTGATAGCCCTTTCCACCCTGGGAAAAAGTCTCTGACTATCCACTCTATCTATGCCTCTCATCATCTTGTACCCCTCTATCAAGTCACATCTCATCCTTCTTCGCTCCAATTAGAAAAGCCCTAGCTCCCTCAATCTTTCTTCGTAGGACATGCCCTCCAGTCCAGGCAGCAGCCTGGTAAATCTCCTCTGCACTCTCTCTAAAGCTTCCACATCCTTCCAATAATGAGGCGACCAGAACTGAACACAATATTCCAAGTGTGGTCTAACCAGGGCCTTATAGAGCTGCAGCATAACCTTGTGGCTCTTAAACTCAATCCCCCTGTTAATGAAAGCCAACACACCATACGCCTTCTTTACAACCCTATCAACTTGGGTGGCAACTTTGAGCGATCTATGGACATGGACCCCAAGATCCCTCTGTTCCTCCACACTAACAAGAATCCTGTCTTTGAGCCTGCATTCCGCATTCAAATTCGACCGTTGATTTATTCTGGACTCTAATCCAGCCACGATTTTATTTCTTATTCTGTAATCTATTTGTGTACGTGAGATTCTTGGGTCAGTGACAGCATAAATGCATAACGTATGTTTTTATTATTTTATTTTGATTGGGTTTAGATATTAAGTGTATTAAACTCACCTCTTTCATGGTTAAACTCAAGAAAACCTTTCCGATTGGTTCCTTCACTATTACACCAAAGGTAAAAAGTAAAACATCACAAAAATGGTAAATACATCCACGGTTAAAAAAGAACAAACACGATTGCGGTCAAATAAGAGGAAGGACAAGAGGACCGACTGTGAACCCTCATCACCTGGCTGTATCAATATGTAGGGTTGGAGGTGGAGTTAATATGGGGATCAACTGAGCTCAGCATTAAAGATACCAGAGGCTGTAAACTTCCTGGTTCAGCCTCAGTGAGGGGATTACAGATCGTGGAGAGGGAACAGAGTTTGTGACAGAAAGTGAAGACAATGGATTCAGTCTTCTCACGATTTAAATGACAAGAACCCTAATTCACTGAAATATGGTTTATGAATCTCATAGTTGGATACAGAGACTTACCGGGGACACCAATAATAGCGAGGAAAGGATAGTAAATTGTTTGAATCATCTTTAGTGCATAATAGATCCGCCGAACTAATGTTAGCCAAGTATAATCTGCAGTAACTAAACCAAACCAAGAGCAGAAACTCCTGCTGTCCATTGTTATAACATTCCAATCTATTGTTCTCAGATTCTGATCCATTGTTGTAACATTCCAATCTATTGTTCTCAGATTCTGACCCATTGTTGTAACATTCCAATCTATTGTTCTCAGATTCTGACCCATTGTTGTAACATTCCAATCTACTGCTCACAGATTCTGATCTATCCTCTCCCTCTCTCTGGAGCTGCTGATCCCTGTTAGTGCCGGGTTTGATGCACCAGCTGACATTATGGGTAAGACATTAAATGAAGACCCTTATTAATAGAAGAGGGAAACCCTCCAGTGACACAATTAGTGTCCAAAGAGACTGACATTAATTACAGTCACTGAACAAACAGGTTGAGTTAACCCCTTTCAATCCAGTACTTTTGTACCACAATAACGTAGAACATTTAGCTGGTCTGGATGGGATGAGTGACGGTTGCTGAGGGAAGGAATGGTGGAAATACCAAAGGCACTGGCCAGAATCTTCCAATCCTCCTTGGATATGGGAGTGGTGACAGAGGACTGAAGGGTTGTAAATGTTACATCCTGTGTTAAAAAGGAGAGATAAGATAAACCCTGCAACTACTGACCAGTCAGTTTAATGTCGGTGGTTGGAAATT
The DNA here is from genome assembly GCF_036365525.1 of Heterodontus francisci. NCBI lineage: Eukaryota > Metazoa > Chordata > Chondrichthyes > Heterodontiformes > Heterodontidae > Heterodontus > Heterodontus francisci. The sequence goes on along the minus strand of NW_027141039.1, from coordinate 2,801,167 downwards.
TCTAGAGGCCATAACCCAGTACAAAAATATATAATCCTTGGAAAAACATGGGATAATAATTGACAAACAGGCTGGATAGGTTAATGGAAAATCATGTCTGATAATCCTGATCAAGTTCGTTGATGACAGAACTGTGAGAGCTGATGAGGATAGTGTGTTTAGTGTTATGTATATAGACTTTCAAAAGACCTGTAATCAAATGACATTTCATAGACTTGTTATGAAAAATGTAACACATGGATTATTGTGAGAGTGATAGTGTGGATATGATACTGACTCAGGGAGAGAAAGCAGCGAAAAGTGGTGAACAGACATTGTTCAGACTGGGGGAGGGGGAGAATACAGTGCTGTATCTCAGGGGTCGATATTAGAAACAGTGCTCGTCCTGACATATAGATAAATATATAAATGACATAGACTTAGAGTAAAACAAAAACATAATTTCAACTCTTGCAGATGACATGTAAATCATAAATGCTGTCACTAGTGTGGCAGACAGAAGCAGGATTAAGGAGGACATGGACAGTCTCATGGTGAAATGAGAATACACATGGTGAATGAAATTTAACACATAGTACTGGGGAAGTGATTATTTTGTGAGGGATAATAAGGGGAGTGAATAGAAACTGAACTGCACCATTTAAAAGATGGTACAGGAGCACAGAGTCTGGGCGTGTATGTACACAAATCTTCAATGGTGGCTGGACAAGTGGTGAAGGATTTAAAAAGGCATAGGGGATCGTTAGAATTATAACTAGAAGCAAAGAATTAAAAAAAACAACACAAGAACATTCTGCTAAGACTAGATAAATGACTGTTTAAGCCTCAGCTGGAATATTGTGTCCCATTCTGGACACCACACTTTATGAAGGATTCCAAGGCCTTGGATATGGTGCCTAGGTAATATACTAGAATGGTAACAGGGATGAGGGACTTCAGTTATGCGGAGAGAAGATGAGATTGTTCTCCTTAGAGCAGAGAAGATAAAAGGGAGATTTAATCGAGGGGCTGAAAATGATGATGTGTTTTTCTAGAATAAATAAGGAGAATCTGGTTTCACTGGATGAAGGTTCAGTAACCAGAGAACACAGTTTAATGTTGATTAACAAACAAACAGAGGAGAGATGAGGAGATTTTCTTTTCTTTACACAGCGAGTGTTTATGATTTGGAATTCACTTCCTGAAAGGGTTGTGGAAGCAGATTTAACAGAAGCTTTCAGTCGGGAATTGGATCAATACTAACAGGGTGATTTACTGGACTGGGAGAAAAGAACAGGGGAGAGGAATAATTGGGAAATCTCCTTCAAAGAGCTGGAACTGGTACGATTTGTTAAATAGTCTCCTCCTGTGCTGTGTGATTCTCTGACTGTCTGATAACAGAAACCATTGAGTACGTATCTCATGTGTACAATTGACATTCAGCAGTTTTTAATCCCGAGATTAATCGTTACTTGTTTTCTGATGAAGACAACAGGAGAAAGACAAGCACAAGGGGTTGGTGAGGTAAATTGTGTTGACAATTTGTTTATCGGATTATAACATCTCTCTCTGATCACAGACCTCGCCTGGTTTCAATCCGTCAATTACAAACTCATTGATTTTATTCCTATTTTATTTCCTGTCTATCCGTTCTCAGGATATGGGTGATACTGACAAGGAAGGCCAGCATTACTTCCCCATCCCTGGTTGCCATGAGAAAATGGTGGGCCTTCATCCTGAACCACAGCAGTCCGTGATGTGAAGGTGTTCCCTCAAACAAACCAACATTTAGTATTTTGAGGAGGCAGTTTCATTTCTGAGTAGTTCGGAATGAGTTGGGTCAGAAAGCTAGGATGAGAATTTTAAAATCGAGGCATTACTGGACCAGGAACCAACGTAAGCCAGTGAGCATAGTAGTGATGGATCAACGGGACTTGGTGGGAAGGCCTGTTACCCGACCCGAACCCGATGGGACCCGATGACATGTGTCGGGCCATTCTTCCGAACTCGACCTTTGGGCTTGGGTCGGGTCGGGTCGGTCTCGGGGGAAAATGGAGGGACCTGGGCCGGGTCGGGCTCGGGTCCCATATGGCTCCGTCGGATTCAGGTCGGGTTTCTGTTTGTGACTTGAGCAGGCCTTTAACTTGGTGCGAGTTTGGATAGGAATTTTATTTGTGCTGAAGTTTATGGCAGGGGCAGCACGGCTTCGATACAGATTCAAGCTGCCTCGAAACTGTTCAGTTCAACACAAGTTTAAAAAACGGGGGAAAGGAAAGAAAAAAGAGGAAAAAAATGGGGTTAGATACAGAGTAAATCTTTCTCTACACTGTCCCCATCAAACACTCCCAGAAGAGGTACAGCATGGGCTTAGATACAGAGTAAAGCTCCCTCTGCACTGTCCCCATCAAACACTCCCAGGACAGGTACAACACTGGGATTGGCTGGGCAATTTGAAGCACTTCCTGCCAGCAATCAGGGGGAGCAGCTGCACCTGTGCTGCAGCAACTGCAGAGTGGAGACTGGAGAAAGTGGAGAGAGGTAGAACATAGAACATGACAGCGCAGTACAGAACGGTCGGCCCTCGATGTTGCGCCGACCTGTGAAACCATCTGACCTACACTATTCCATTTTCATCCATATGTCTTTCCAATGACCACTTAAATGCCCTTAATGTTGGCGAGTCCACTACTGTTGCAGGCAGGGCGTTCCACGCCCCTACTACTCTCTGAGTAAACAAACTACCTCTAACATTTGTCCTATATCTATCACCCCTCAACTTAAAGCTATGTCCCCTCGTGATTGTCATCACCATCCGGGGCAAAAGACTCTCACTATCCAACCTATCTAACCCTCTGATTATCTTATTTGTCTCTATTAGTCACCTCTCCTCCTCCTTCTCTCTAACGAAAACAACCTCAAGTCCCCCAGCCTTTCCTCGTAAGACCTTCCCTCCATACCAGGCAACATTCTAGAAAACCTCCTCTGCACCCTTTCCAAAGCTTCCACATCCTTCCTATAATTTGGTGACCAGAACTGCACGCAATACTCAAGGTGCGGCCGCACCAGAGTTTTGTGCAGGTGCAGCATGACCTCGTGGCTCCGAAACTCGATCCCCCTAATAATAAAAGCTAACACACCATATGCCTTCTTAACAGCCCTATTAACCTGGGTGGCAACCTTCAGGGATTTATGTACCTGGACACCAAGATCTCTCTGCTCATCTACACTACCAAGAATCTTCCCATTAGCCCAGTACTCTGCATTCCTGTTACTCCTTCCAAAGTGAATCACCTCACACTTTTCAGCATTAAACTCCATTTGCCATCTTTCAGCCCAGCTCTGCAGCCTATCTATGTCCCTCTGTAACCTACAACATCCTTCGGCACTATCCACAACTCCACCGACCTACGTGTCATCCGCAAATTTACTAACCCACCCTTCTACACCCTCATCCAGGTCATTTATAAAAATGACAAACAGTAGTGGCCCCAAAACAGATCCTTGCGGTACACCATTAGTAACTAAACTCCAGGATGAACATTTGCCATCAACCACCACCCTCTGTCTTCTTTCAGCTAGCCAACTTCTGATCCAAGGCTCTAAATCACCTTCAATCCCATACTTCCGTATTTTCTGCAATAGCCTACCGTGGGGAACCTTATCAAACGCCTTACTGAAATCCATATACACCACATCCACTGCTTTACCCTCATCCACCTGTTTGGTCACCTTCTCGAAAAACTCAATAAGGTTTGTGAGGCACGACCTACACTTCACAAAACCGTGCTGACTATCTCTAATGAACTTATTCTTTTCAAGATGATTATAAATGCTATCCTTTATAACCTTTTCCAACATTTTACCCACAACCGAAGTAAGGCTCACAGGTCTAAAATTACCAGCGCTGTCTCTACTCCCCTTCTTGAACAAGGGCACATTTGCAATCCTCCATTCTTCCGGCACTATTCCTGTCGACAATGATGACATAAAAATCAAGGACAAAGGCTCTGCAATCTCCTCCCTGGCTTCCCAGAGAATCCTCGGATAAATCCCATCTGGCCCAGGGGACTTATCTATTTTCACACTTCCCAAAATTGCTAACACCTCCTCCTTGTGAACCTCAATCCCATCGAGCCTAGTAGTCTGTATCTCAGTATTCTCCTCGACAACATTTTCATTCTCTATTGTAAATACTGACGAAAAATATTCATTTAACGCTTCCCCTATCTCCTCTGATTCCACACACAACTTCCCACTACTATCCTTGATTGGCCCTAATCCAACTCTAGTCATTCTTTTATTCCTGATATACCTATAGAAAGCCTGAGGGTTTTCCTTGATCCTATCCGCCAATGGCTTCTCGTGTCCTCTCCTCGCTCTTCATAGCTCTCCCTTTAAATCTTTCCTGGCTAGCTTGTAACGCTCAAGCGCCCTAACTGAGCCTTCACGTCTCATCCTAACACAAGCCTTCTTCTTCCTCTTGACAAGCGCTTCAACTTCTTTAGTAAACCACGGCTCCCTCGCTCGACAACTTCCTCCCTGCCTCACAGGTACATACTTATCAAGGACACGCAGTCGCTGCTCCTTGAATAAGCTCCACATTTCGATTGTGCCCATCCCCTGCAGTTTCCTTCCCCATCCTACGCATCCTAAATTTTGCCTAATCGCATCATAATTTCCTTTCCCCCAGCTATAAGTCTTGCCCTGCGGTATATACCTGTCCCTGCCCATCGCTAAGGTAAACCTAACCGAATTGTGATCACTATCACCAAAGTGCTCACCTACATCTAAATCTAACACCTGGCCGGGTCCATTACCCAGTACCAAATCCAATGTGGCATCCCCCCTGGTTGGCCTGTCTGCATACTGTGTCAGAAAACCCTCCTGCACACACTGGACAAAAACTGACCTATCTAATGTACTCGAACTACAGTATTTCCAGTCAATATTTGGAAAGTTAAAGTCCCCCAAAACAACTACCCTGTTACTCTCGCTCCTGTCGAGAATCATCTTCGCTATCCTTTCCTCTACATCTCTGGAACTTAAGTTTGGAATGTTTGGGGGGAGAGAGAAGAGGCCGGAAGACTTGGGCGGGGCTGCCAAATCCAGTAGGGGGCCCCTGTATTTGTATTGGTGCTTGCACACAGGGAGCTCCGTTCCCACCCCAATTACCTGCTTGGGACAGCTGGAGTTGCCTGGGGAAGACTTTTTTTGTTAAAAGCAGAAGAGGAGAGTACCGGGCGGCTTCAGCCATCCCGGGCGAAGAAGCCTCCCCCAACTAGAAGACAACAAACAGTTTTGGACTAATTGTTACAAAGGTGCTCCAACTGGCAGTTGGATCAAACATCCCTGTCAGCCTTTCTCTCCCTTCCTCCACTCAGTCGCCTCAGTTATCTATCCTCCTATTTTCTTTTACCTTCTTACCCCTATCCTCCTCAACTCCCACTCCACTTTGTTTTCAGTTTGTTTGTTTATTGTTTCAATTGTAAATTTGCTTTGTTTCTTGGGGGTGGACGTGGCTCTTAGACCCCATGGCAAGCCCTCCTTCGCCGGTGGCGCGGCCTTCCCGTACATATGCTGCTGCGGCTGCTGCAGCTGCACCTGTTGCCCCGTCGCCGTTTGCTTTATTAACATCGAAATATGGGGTCAATAGATACATCCAACCGAACATGACTATAGAGGCATGTGTGAAAGCAATGGCCGAGGTTGTCGGCCCTTCGGCCATTGTTGCAGCCTCTAAAATGTACGGGAAAGCAGTGTTATTCCTGAAGACCGAGCGGGCGGTGTCCCTGGCTCTGAGCAAGGGGCTCACCGTGGGCGGACCTTCCTGCCAGTGGACCAACTGGAGGCCACTGTGTAAAGGCTCACTCTATCCAATGTCCCGCCCTTCATTCCTGGTGAGCTCCTCCTTCCCCACCTGCACCGTCTGGGGCAGGTAAAGACGGGGCTCATCCCAGTCCTGCTCGGTCTTCGGGAGAACAGCCTCTGACATGTGTGCTCCTTCCGCCGCCAGTTATTCATGCAGCTGGCGTGGGAGGAGGTTACAGAGGGCCACTTTAATGTAGAGTTCCAGGGGATGGCCTACTGCGTCTTCTGGACCTTGGACGGGGTGCGGTGCCATGTCTGTAAGGGGGTGGGCCATGTTCGTAAGAACTGCCCCAACCTCCCTCCTGCCAACTCCAAATCGGCGGCCCAGGGTGGCACCGCTGCACCTCCTCCCACCCCCCTACTCCTCTACCAGATACCATACAGTCGGTACCGGAGGCTGTGGTTTTCACGGCCTCCGGCAGGGAGGGGGTGACCGTCCAAGTGGAAGGAAGGCGCGGAGGAGAAATCAACATCGAGAGGCGCGTCCCCTGGACACAGAGACACTACCCGAGTCTGAGCTCAGCACAAAGCCCGATCTCGGGGAGTCAACTTGCCCCAGGGCTGGGCTCAGGCACAGGGTGAATAAAAAAAAGGTGAGTGCTGAGGTGGAGGCCTCTGATAATATGGAGGTCTCTGAGCCTCCGCACCCAACTGGGAAAAAGAGGAGAAGGCAGCCTTCCACAGAGGTGACAAGGGGCCCTGAGGCGCAGGGCCCATCTGTTGAAGGTGAGCTGTCTCCGGTTTCGGGTCCCCAGGTTTCCCGTAACGCCACCACCAAGGCCACAAAGTCTGGGCAGGAGATCCCTATTCCTCAGGATGGAGTGGAGGGGGAGACACCTGTACATGTGACCCCTCCAGGGGAAGCCAGTGGAGCCGTGCTTGTGATGGAGGAGCCTGGGGACGCCACCCATTCTGCCACTGCCACTGGGTCGGGTGCCCTGAGTAAAGGGGAGGGCGGGGCCTCAAAGTGTCGGCCCTCCCAGCTGGAGTCCGCCACCAACCAGGATACACCCGACCCGGTTGTAACCGAGAACGCTGCCCCATCTGCTGGGCCTGTGGGTGCTGGCGGAGGGGGAGATGGCCTCCTCCCTCCGCCTCCTCAGGTCTCGGCTCCGGCTGGATTTCTGGAGTCGGGAACGCCTGTCTCCCCTGGACCACTCATTGGCCTGGGGATGGAGGTGAGGGGTTTCCTGAACTGCTGGCGCCCACAGGCTCCAGTTTCACAATAGAACAAAGACAGGACTCCTCCGCCATCGATCCTGGGGGTGGGATCCTGATGGAAGCGGGATCAGCTGGCGCTGCCGGGACGTCCGCCCCACAGTGTGTGGTGGGTGTGTCGGCCAGTGGCGGTGATGACCCTGAGGAGGATGGGGATTCGGTGCGGGGCACGGAGGATGATCTTGATTCCATCAAGTGAGGTGGTGGAGTCTCTCGTGCCTCCCACTGAATCTCCTCTCATCCCCACGGCGGAACTCCGGGATTTCCTCGCGGTTTGCAGGGGATGCCGCAATCAAGTTCAGCTGGCCCTCGACCGTTGGTCGAATCTGGCGCTGATCATCCAGTCCGTCCGTGCCACCCTTAAGATAGCGGGCAAGCGCGCGGACGTGAAACTGGTTGAGAGGCGCCGTTTTAATGTGTTCCCCCTGCTGCCTCAACATCAATGGCAGCAGGGGGTCTCACCGCAGATTTGCCAATCTCTCAGTCCTCATGGAAGGGAGATACGCGGTGAGCTTTCCGCAGGAATCCCACACCGTTCCGGGAGATGAAGCCACCTGGCTCCTGGAGTGGCAGGGTGGGTTCTACATGAGTCACCTCACCCCTATTTCTAATGTGGTGGCTATCTTGTTGGCCCCGACCTTTCAGCCGGAGATCTTGGGGGTCAAGGAGCTAGTGCCGGGCTGCTTGCTCCACCACGCCGTTCGCCTGGGGACCGTGCTGCTCCACTTTGTGAACGTGTACGCGCCCAGGCCCGGCGCGTTGCAAGCGCGCTTCTTTGAAGAAGTGTCTGCTCTCTTGAGCTCCATCGATAGCAGCGAGTGCATCATCCTCGGGGGGGGGGGGGTGGGATTTTAATTGCACCCTCGAGGTGGGGGATCGCTTCAGTCCCCAGCACGGCCAAGCGTCGGTGGAGAAGTTGAGGGGACTGATCAGCTCCCTTAACTTGGTGGACGTCTGGCAGAATCTGCATCCCGACTCCAGCGCCTTCACATGGCGGTCTGGAGGAGGAGGGTCGCGAAACGACCGCCTCTACTTTTCGCAGGCGTACGTCTCACGCGGCTCGGCGGCCTTCAGGTGGCTGGTGCCATGCTCCACCACTTGGTGTGGGCAGAGTTCTTTCCGCTCCGCCCGCTGGTGGGATCTGCGTACTGGCACATTAACAACTGGCTGCTGAGGACGAGCGGTTCCGGGACTCGTTCTGTCGATTCTGGGCCGACTGGAGAAGGAAGCAGGGGGGCTTCCCCTCCTTGAGGCTGTGGTGGGATGTGGGTAAGACTCACATCCGCGTCTTCTGTCAGGAGTACGTGAAGGGGTCGACCAAGAGACTTGGTGTCCCGCCTCGGTCATGCCATCATGGACCTGGCCCTGTGGCAGGTGTACAAAGAGAAGTAGGGCGCGCTGAGGGACCTGCAGCTCATAGGGTCCCGAGGCGCGTACGTGACGTCGCGGATCCAGATTCTGGAAGATTTGAACCGCGCCTCACCCTTCTTCTACTCGATGGAAAAATGGCGGGGGTGCGTAAGCAGCTCGTCGAGCTGCTGGCCGACGGCGGATCCTCCATCACGGATCCGGAGAGAATGGGCCTCCTGGACCGTACTTATTGCAGTGCGTTGTTCTCTCCGGATCCGTCCAGCGAGGATGCACGCAGAGTTTTGTGGGAGGACCAGCTGCAAGTCAGCCCGGAGGGCGCCGAAGTATTGGAGGCTCCGCTCACGTTAGCAGAGCTGACCGGCGCCCACCACCAGCTCTCGAGGGGCAAATCCCCAAGGTTGGATGTGTTGACCGTGGAGTTCCTCAGGGCGTTCTGGGACATCCTGGGGGACGATTATGCGCGGGTCCTGGGGGAAAGCCTGGCGACCGGGGAGATGCCCCGGCGGTCGTTGTCCTGCTGCCGAAGAGGGACGATCTCCGCCTGCTTAAAAACTGGCGTCCGGTCTCCCTCCTCAGCACGGATTATAATATCTTTGCCCGGGCTATGTCTACCCGCCTGGGCTTCATGGTGGCCCACATGATCCACCCCGACCTGTCCTACACGGTCCCGGGCCGGTCCATCCAGGACAACATCCACCTGTTCTGGGACCTGATCCATCTTTCCCAGAGGACTGGTCAGTTGGTCGCCTTTCTCTCCCTCGATCAGGAGAAGGAGTTCGACAGGGTGGATCACAAAAACCTTTTCGGGACACTGCGCACTTTTGGACTCAGGCCGCATTTGCAGGAGGTTGACGGGATTGACTCTGCGTGAGCCGGCCAGCGGGTCGTCCTCTCGGCTTCCGCAGACGACGTGCTCCTCGTGGTCACAGATCCCGTTGACTTGCGAAGGATGCGTGACTGCCAGCAAATCTTTTCTGCTGTGTCCTCCGCGAGGATCAATTGGGAGAAATGTTCCGGACTCCTGGTTGGTCAGTGGCGGGTGGACTCCCTGCCAGAGGAGATGACACCTTTTGCGTGGAGCACCACGCACCTCCTTTATCTGGGAGTCCACCTTAGCCCCGCTGAGGAAGCCTGGCCGGCAAACTGGCAGGAGTTGGAGGCGAAAGTCACCACACGGCTGGGGCGCTGGACAGGACTGCTCCGAGTGCTTTCCTACAGGGGCCGAGCGTTGGTCATAAACCAACTGGTGGCCTCCATGTTGTAGAACCGGATGGTCACTCTGGCCCCGCCCCCTGTATTTGCCACCAAGATCCAGAAGAAACTCGTCGATTTCTTCTGGGGCAGGAGGAAACACTGGGTCTCTGCCGCGGTCCTGAGTCTCTCGATTGAGGAGGGCGGTCAGTTGCTGGTGTGCGTCCACACCCAGGCTGTGACTCTCCGCCTTCGGGCCCTGCAGATATACCTGTACGTCGAGCATCCTCCCAGATGGTGTGCGCTGGCGACGTATTTTTTCCGCCAGTGTCACTGCCTTCAAGACGACACGCAGCTCCCGATCGAGTCCGTTAGCCACGCCTCTCTGAGGGAGTTGCCTGTCTTTTACTGGGATGTATTCTGCGTCTGGAACATGGTCGCCTCCAGTCAGGGCGCTCCCCCGCCAGCGGAGGAGAGCGCCTCGGCTGTCCGGGCGGCCGACTCTGGGGACGGTCCGGCGGGCGGAGGAGTAGTCGAAACCCCCGGGACGCCCCTCACTGCGGGTGGCGAGGGGGCTCGGGAGTGCGGAGCGATCCCGGCGGAGCTTACCCCCGCTCGGCCGGAACTGCTCATCGGACCCAGGCCCCGAAACCCTCCTCGGGAGCCAGTCCCGCACAACCCGAGCCGCCTCTCGGAAATGCCCTCCGTGCCATTCCAATCGGCGCGGAGGGGTTTCCTGTACGGGCTGCTCCTGCACACTCTCCACTTCCTCGCCCTCGTCAGCCGGCCGGACACGCCCTGGAGGTCCGCGTTGCCATCAGGCGGCGAGGGGAAACCCCGATGGAGGTCTCTCTACGCGGGAGTCTTCCCCCTTTACATCGGGGACCTGGGGTGGAGGGTGCTGCACAGAGCAGTCCCGTGCAATAGGCTTTTAAGTAGGTTCATGGACTCCCAGGCCACCTGTACTTTCTGCGGCCTGGACGAGTCCGTGTTCCACATTTATACGGAGTGTGCGAGGTTGCAGCCCCTATTTAAGTATCTGAAGGGGCTGCTCCTCAAATTCTGGCTGCACTTCAGTCCCACGCTCCTGATCTTTGGGCACCCGGTGCGGAGGGGCTTGGGCCGGGAGGAGGATCTCCTCGTCGGTCTGCTCCTGGGCCTGGCCAAGGTGGCAATTCACAGGTCCAGGTTGCGGGCCGTCGGGGGGTCCGTCCTCCCCGATTGCCTGCCCCTCTTCCGCGGTTACGTTCGCGCCCGGGTGTCCCTGGAAAAGGAGCATGCGGTGTCTGCCGGTACGCTTGAGGCCTTCCGCGACCGGTCGGCACCGCAGGGACTGGAGTGCATTGTTGACGCCGAGAGTGGCATTTTAATTTGAGTTTTTTGTTTATTTATCTGGTTTTAATAAAGTTATTTAAAAAATATATATAAGTGTGTATATAAAGGGGGCCTGATGAATAAAGGCCCCCTCGACATAAAAAATATATAAAGGGGGCCAGAGGAATAAAGGCCCCCTCGAGAGAAAAAAAAAAACGGGGTGACTCCTGGCTAATTGGAGGTGCTGAGTGCATCAACGAGATGCAGCTGTGTGCAGATGCTGAAGGCTGGAGGCTGGAAGACTGCTGCAAGAGGGAGAGACTGAGATTGAAACAAAGGGATCACATCTGTCTTTTTGAAAGAAGAAAGCAGGAGGTCAGAAGAACTGACAACTCATGTGAGTTTGGGTTTTGTAATCCTTTCATTGATTGTTGTGGGGAGGGGGAAAGGAAGAGATCATAAAACCTTGGGTGGGGTTGCTTGTTTGAACAGGGAGCTCCTGTGTTTAAAAGCATTGAAGAGGAGCTCTTTCCCCACTCCAAAGAGCTAGCCTGGGATAGCTGGATCTGCCCAGGTGAAGAGACTTTCTCTTAACTGTGTAAACCACATCAGAAGCAGAGTGTGACGGGGCAACTACAGCCGTCCCAGTTGAAGACATCGCACCCCTCCCACCACCAACTGGAAGACCAGCACAAGGACTTCCTGAATTAACACCAGCAAATAGATTGGTTCCTCCAGACCTTCCTCTCATTCAGCCTCTCTCCCTAGCCATACCCTCCAGTCGATGCTTTTTGGGATAACTCATTATTTGTTATTCCTTTCTCTCGATTTCTATTTTTATTTTTTCTCTCAACGCTGGGTCTACCCCATGGCTTTACAGTCCTGTCCAGAGGCGGGGCCTTCCTATGCTGCAGCAGCTGCTCCTGTGGCCCTGTCACCATTTAAAATATTGACATCGAAGCATGGGGTGAAGAGTTACACCCATCCCAATATGTCTATAGAGGCCTGTGTGAAGGCAATGGCCAAGGTTGTCGGCCCCTCGACCATTGCGGCAACCTCAAAAATGTAGGGGAATGCTGTGTTCTTCCTGAAGACGGAGCAGGCCATATCCTTGACCCTGAATAAAGGGCTCACTGTGGGTGGGAATTTCCTGCCGGTGGTCCCTCTTGGGGCCACTGCACAGCGGATAATACTATCAAATGTCCCGCCCTTCCTTCCCAGTGAGCTCCTCCTCCCCCACCTGCACCATCTGGGGGAGGTAAGGTCGGGGCTCCCGCCAGTCCCGCTAGATCTTTGGGAGCACAGCCTCCGGCATGTCTACTCCTTCCGCCGCCGGCTATTTATTCAGCTGCTGTGGGAGGAGGTCTTGGAGGGCGATTTCGATGTAGAGTTCCAGGCGACGGCCTACCGCATCTTCTGGACCTCGGACGGGGCGCGGTGCCTCATCTGCAAGGGGGTGGGGCATGTTCGTCCACCATTTCCACCTCGGCGGCCCAGTGTGGCGCCACTGCACCACCTCCAATTCCAACACACATCCTCCAGACACTGCTCAGTCGGTTCCGGAGGCTATGGTTTTCAGAGCCTCCAGCGGGGAGGGAAATGCCCGTCCGGGTGGAAGAAAGGCGTGGAGGAAAAGTAAACACCGAGAGGCTCGTCCCCTAGACACCATGACACAACCCGAGCCTGAGCTCAGCCCAAGGTCCGCTCCCAGGGAATTCAACTGTCCCAGGGCTGGGCTCAGGCCCAGAATAACTAAAAAAAGGAGGGTGCGGCGGCTGAGGCCTCTGATGACATGGAGGTCCCTGAGCCTATGCGCCTGAGCGGGAAAAAGAAGAGAAGGCACCGCTCCACAAGGTAACACAGGGCTCTGAGGTGCAGGGCCCTCCTGCCACCACCACCAACGTGAAGGCTGCAAAGTCTGGGCAGGAGCTCCCTATTCCTCAGGATGGAGGGGAGGGGGAGGCCCCTCTCCATGCAGCCCCTCCTGTGGGAACAAGTGGAGCTCTACCTTTGGTGGGGGAGCCTGGGGACGCCTCCCATTTTGCCATTGGGTCGGGTGCCCTGAGTGGAGAGGTGGGCCAGGCCCCAATGGGTTGACCCTCCCAGCCAGAATCCACTCACTACCAGAAGACACCAGACCCGATTATAACCGCAAATGCTGCCCCATCTGCTGGACCTGTGGGTGCTGGCAGAGCGGGAGATGGCCTCCTCTCTCCGCCTATGTTCTCGGCTCTGGCTGGATTTCCAGAGTCGGGAACTCCAATATCCCCTGGACCACACATTGGCCTGGGGACGGAGGTGAAGAGGGTTCTTGAACCTCTGGTGCCCACAGGCTCCAGTTTCACAGTAGAAACCAGAGAAGACTTCTCTGCCATCGATCCTGGAGGTGGGATCGTGACAGAGATGGGAGCAGCTGGCGAGGCCGGGGCGTCCGCCCCACAGTCTGTGGTGGGTGATGACCAGGAGGAGGATGGAGACTCGGTGTGGGGCACGGAGGATGACCTTGATTCCATCACCAGTGAGGTGGTGGAGTCCCTCGTGCCTCCCACCGAGTCTCCTGTCATCCCCACGGTGGAACTCAGGGAATTCCTCAAGGCTAGCAGTGGTTGCTGCAATAAGGCTCAGCTGGCCCTCGGCCATTGGTCAAGTCTGGCACTGATCATCCAGTCCATCCGTGCCGCCCTCAAGAAAGCGGGAAAGCGGGAAACTGGTTATGAGGCGGCGTTTTAATGCATTCCTCAATGGGTTGTGCACTTCCACACCCTCCTCACAGTGAGGTGTTGGAGACAGATTTTGAGTACCTTTGACATGAAGATAACCATAGAGAACATCAACATCAAGGGCAGCAGGGGGTCTCACCGCAGATTTCACAATCACTCAGTCCTTAGCGAAGGGAGATACGGGTGATCTTTCTGCAGAAAGCCCACACCGTTCCGGAAGACGAAGCCACCTGGCTCCTGGAGTGGCAGGGTGGGGTCTACATGAGTCACCACACCTTTACTTCTAGTGGGGTATCTTGTTGGCCCCGACTTTTCAGCCAGAGATCTTGGGTGTCAACGACCTATTGCCGGGCCGCTTACTCCACGTCACCGTTCGCCTGGGTAGCGTGCCGCTCCACTTTGTGAACGTGTACACGCCCAGGCCCGGCGCGTTGCAAGCTCGCTTCTTTGAAGAAGTGTCCGCTCTCTTGAGCTCCATCGATAGCGGCGAGTGCATCATCCTCGGGGGGGATTTTAACTGCACCCTCGAGTTGGTGGATCGCTCCGGTCCCCAGTGCGGACAAGCATCGATGGAGAAGTTGAGGGAACTGATCAGCTCCCTCAACTTGGTAGACGTCTGGCGGAATCTCCATCCCGACTCCAGCACCTTCACGTGGAGGTCTGGAGGAGGAGGGTCGCGAATCGACCACCTCTACTTTTTGCAGGCATACGTCTCCCGCTTCTCGGCGGCCTCCATGCGGCTGGTGCCGTGCTCGCACCACCACCTGGTGTGGGTGGAGTTCATTCCGTTTGAAAGCGGGCAGGGTCCGGGTCCTGGTACTTTAACAACTGGCTGCTGGGGGACGAATGATTCTGGGACTCGTTCCGTAGATTCTGGGCCGTCTGGAGAAGGAAGCAGGGGGGGCTTCCCCTCCTTGAGGCGATGGTAGGATGTGGGAAGACAACATCCGCGTCTTCTGTCAGGAGCACGCGAAGGGGTCGACCATGAGGCGGGAAGCCGAGATCGGGCACCTAGAGAGGGGGGTATTCGACTTGGAGTCATACCTCGGTCATGCTGTGGTGGACCCGGCCCTGTGGCAGGCATATAAGGACAAGAAGGGTGCGCTGAGGGACCTGCAGCTCAACAGGTCCCGAGGTGTGGATGTGAAGTCACGTATCTAGATCCTGGAAGATTTAGACCGCGCCTCATCCTTCTTCTATTCTCTGCAAAAATGGCAGGGGGTCCGTAAGCAGCTCATCGAGCTGCTGGCCGACGGCGGCTCCTCCGTCACACATTTGGAGGAAATGGGCCTCCTGGTCCATACTTATTACTTATTTCAGTCCATTGTTCTCTCCGAATCCGTCCAGCGAGGACACGCGCAGAGTTTTGTTGGAAGACTTGCTGCAGGGCAGACCAGAGGGCGTCGAAGGATTGGAGGCTCCACTCATGTTGACCAGCGCCCTCCAGGTGCGCTCGACAGGCAAATCCCAGAGGCTGAACGGGCTGACCATTGAGTTACTCAGGGCATTCTGGGACGTCCTGGGGGACGATTACACGCAGGTACTGGGGGAAAGCCTGGCGACTGAGTCATCGTCCGGCTGCCGAAGTGGGGCGATCTCTGCCTGCTTAAAAACTGGCGTACAGTCTCCCTCCTCAGCATGGATTATAAGATTTTTGCCCGGGTTATGTCAACCTGCCTGGGCTCCGTGCTGGCACGACCCGTCCTACACGATCCCAGGCTGGTCCATCCAGGCCAACATCCACCTGCTCCAGGATTTGATCCATCTTTCCCAGAGGACTGGTCAGTCGGCCGCCTTTCTCTCCCTCAATCAGAAGAAGGTGTTCGACAGGGTGGATCACGAATACCTTTTCGGGACTCTGCGGCTTTCAGACTCGGGCCGCATTTTGTGGCCCGGGTCCGACTTTTATACGTCACCGCAGAGTGTCTAGTCAAAGTTAACGGGTCCTTGATGGCGCCCCTTCGCTTTGGGAGAGCAGTGCGTCAGGGATGCCCCATGTCCGACGAATTGCAAACAATCTGCGTGGAGCCCTTCCTGTGCCTGCTTCGCAGGAGGTTGGCGGGATTGGCTCTGCGCGAGCGGGCCACGCGGGTTGTCCTCTCGGCTTCCCCCGCCGACGTGCTCCTCATGGTCACAGATCCCATTGACCTGTGGAGGATGCACGACTGCCAGCAGACCTTTTCTGATGCGTCCTCCGCGAGGATCAATTGGGAGAAATGTTACAGACCCCTGGTGGACTCCCTGCCGAAAGAGTTGACACCTTTTGTGTGGAGCACCATATACCTCCTCTATCTGGGAGTCCACCTTAGCCCTCCTGAGGAAGCCTGGCCGGCAAACTGGCAGGAGTTGGAGGCAAAATTCACCACTCGGCTGGGGCGCTGGGCATGACTGCTCCGAGTGCTTTCCTACAGGGGCCGGGCGCTGGTCATAAACCAACTGGTGGTCTCCATGCTGTGGTACCGGTTTGTCACTTTGGGCCCGCCCCCTGCGTTAGCCACCAATAACCAGAAGAAATTCGTCGATTTCTTCTGGGGCAAGAGGAAATACAGGGTCTCTGCCGTGGTCCTATGTCTCCTGATGGAGGAGGGCGGCCAGTCGCTGGTGTGCGTCCGCACCCAGGCTGCGACTCTCCACGTTCGGACCCTGCAGAGATACCTGTACATCGATCGTCCTCCCAGATGGTGTGCGCTGGCGACGTATTTTTTCCACCAGTGTCACTGCCTTCAAGACGACACGCAGCTCCCAGTGTAGTCCGTTAGCTGCGCCTCTCTGAGGGAGTTGTCTGTCTTTTATCAGGATCTATTTCAAGTCTGGAACATGGCCACCTCCAGTCAGGGTGCTCCCTCGCCAGCTGAGGAGAGTGCCTCGGCTGTCCGGGCAGCGTACTCCAGGGTCGGACCAGTGGGCAGAGGAGTAGCCGAAGCACCTGGGATGCCCCTCACTGTGGGTGGTGATTGGGCTCGGGAGAGCGGACCCAGGCCCCCAAACCCTCCTCAGGAGCCAGTCCCACACAGCCCGAGCCGCCTCTCGGAAAATGCCCTCCGTGCCATTCCAGTCAGCGTAGAGGGGTTTCCCGCACGGGCTGCTCATGCACACTCTCCACTTCCTCGCCTTCGTCAGCCGGCCGGATACACCCTGGCGGTCTGCCTTGCAATCTGGCGGCGAGGGGAAACCCCGATGGAGGTCTCTTTACGCGGGTGTCTTCCCCCTTTACCTCGGGGACCTGGGGTGCAGGGTGTTGCACAGGGCGGTCCCGTAAAGCAGACTTTTACGTAGGTTCACGGACTCCCAGGCCGCCTATACTTTCTGCGTCCTGGGCGAGTCCGTGTTTCACATATATACGGAGTGTGCGAGGTTGCAGCCCCTCTTTGAGTATTTGACGGGGCTGCACCACATGTTCTGGCTGCACTTCAATCCCACGCTCCTGATCTTTGGGCACCCGGTGCGGAGGGGCTTAAGCCGGGAGGAGGATCTCCTCGTCGGTCTGCTCCTGGGCCTGGCAAAGGTGGCAATTCACAGGTCCAGGCTGCGGGCCGTCGGGGGGTCCGTCCTCCCCGATTGCCAGCCCCTCTTCTGCGGTTACACTCGCGCCCGGGTGTCCCTGGAGAAGGAGCATGCAGTTTCCGTCGGTACGCTTGAGGCCTTCTGTGACCGGTGGGCACCACAGGTACTGGAGTGCATCATCGATGCCGCGAATGGCATTTTAATTTGAGATTTTGGTTTATTTATCTGTTTTAAATAAAGTTATTTAAAAAATTTAAATATGTATATAAAGCGGGCCTGAGGAATAAAGCCCCCCTCAATATGGGATATAGAAAAGGGGAAGAAAAATAAACAGGGTTAGATATAGAGTAAATCTCCCTCTACACTGTCCCCATCAAACACATACAGTGCAGGAATGGCACGGGTTTGCAAACAGAGCAAATGTCCATCTATGTGTGCTATCGATGTTACAAGGTTAGTTTGGATAAGCTGGAGTTGTTCTCCCTGGAGTAAAGGAGATTGAGAGAGATTTGATAGAGGTGTACAAGATTATGACAGAAGTAGATAAGATAGACAAGGAAAAACTATTCCCATTTACTGATGAAACACGGACAAGGGGACACAGATGGAAGGTTTTGGGTAAGAGATACAGGGGGAATATGAGGAAGAACTTTTTTTACACAGTGGATGGTCATGAGATGGAACTCACTGCCCGTGAGGGTGGTGGAAGATAAGACAATCAATGATTTCAAAAGGAAACTGGATGGGCACCTGAAGGAAATGAACTTGCAGGGATAGGGGGATTGAGAGGGGGAGTGGGAATGACTGGATTGTTCCAGATTGAGCTGGCATGGAGGGGTAAAATGGCCTCCTTTTATGTCGGAAATTATTTTATGACTACATCGATTTCTACATCCCTACGTTAGATTTGTCTCATGCTCCTGCCTGTAAAAATCCAGATACATAGACCTTCAATGAAACTGTGACCTTAACAGCCACTGACAGCTCCGTCCTCACCCTGGTGTGAGGCTCCAGCTCGTGTTGCAGGAGGTTACACAGCTCTGCGACCACCTCTTTATTGAATCATAGTCACCTCACACACTGCTCCTGGGTTAGGTGTAGGTAGGACAAGTGCTCTTGCAAAACCGGGGTGGGTAAGGCAGAGCCCCCTCCTCCTCCCTCTTTACAGAGACTCCCCTCTCTGCAGCCTCTGCTCCATTTGTTGGTCATTTTACAGACCCAGAGACACTGTAACTACAGTCCCCATACCTCGTCCAGAGTTGGTTCACCAAATCCTCTCTCCTCCCTGAATGTCTGCAGCAGCTTACAACACAACCTCCAGAAAACCATCCACAGCACCTCCACTAAATTTACAACAGCAAAAGTAAGTCACAAGCCCCTCACCTGTACGTTGGATTCCTGGTCCTTTTAAATAACACCAGTGGGGGTCCTTCGTGCTGCTGAATGTATGTTCAGCTGAGAGAGACTAACACAGGCGATCAGTCGACATGCACAGATCAAGATTCAAAGACGTACATCAAAGCTGTCGGAATGGCAGATTGACGTCAATTCAAACCCTTCCTCACACTAACAGCACATGCACAGTATACCCAGGCTAGTTCCCTGCCCAGCACTGGGCACGGTGCTGGCCACACTAGAAGTGGCCGGCTGTGTGGTTCACATCATTTAATAGTTCCAGGTTTCCATAGCGTTGGCGCCAGTGCTGTCATAGAGTGAAAATCACAGCAGTAGAAGAAATAGAGTGAAAACAGCTCACTTCTAAAAGGGAATTGGAAAAAGACTTGAAAGCATAAGATTGACAATAATATGTGAAATGCAAGGGAAATGGGACTAATTGGAGGGGTGAGGCCATGGAGGGATTCAAACACAAGAATGAGAATATTAAAATTTAGGTACTGCCAGGCCCGGAGCCAATGTCGATCAGTGAGCACAGAAGTAATGGGCGATCGGGATTTGTTCTGAGTTAGGATTTAGGCAGCAGAGTTCTGGATGGGCTGTTGTTTATGCAGGTTGATATCTGGGAGGGTGACCAGGATAGAATTGGAATAGTTAAGTGTGGATTTAACAACGGCACAGATGAGGGTTTATTGGCAGATGGGTAGAGGTGATGACGGGTGATATTACAGAGGTAGTAACAGGTAGGGTTGGTGATAGGCAGAATATGGCAATGAACTCAGCTCAGGTATAAATATCACAAAGAGATTACAAACAGTCTGTTTCAGCCTCAGACATTGGGTAGTGAGGGGAATGCAGATAATGGATGCAGAGTGGAATGTGAGATGGAGACTGAAGACTGTGGCTTAAGTCTTCCCAAGATTTACATGACAAGAACACTAAATCAGTGAAATATGATTTATAGATCTAATAGTTGGATACAGAGACTTACCAGGGACACCAATAATAGCGAGTATGGGATAGTAAATCGTTTGTTATCATCTTCAGAGCATAATAGATCCGCAAATCTAATGTTATCCAAAAATAATCTGCTGTAACGAGGCTAAACCAATAGGAGAAACTCCTGCTGTCCATTGTTCCCAGATTCTGACCCATTGTTGTAACATTCCAATCTATTGTCGTCAGATTCTGACCCATTGTTTTAACATTCCAATCTATTGTTCTCAGATTCTGAACCATTGTTGTAAAATTCCAATCTATTGTTCTCAGATTCTGATCTCTCCTCTCTCACTCTCTGGAGCCGCTGATCTCTGTTAGTGCCAGGGGTGATGCTCCCACTGACACTATGAGCCAGCACATTGGAAGGAGTCTGTTATTAATAGAAGAGGGAAACCCTCCAGTGACACAATTCGGGTCCTTGGAGACTGACGTTAATTACAGTCAATGAACAAACAGGTTCAGTTAACACCTTTCAATCCAACACTTTTTAGACCACAATAGTTTCGAAGATTTACCCAGTCTAGATGGGATATATGAGGTTTGTTGAGGGAAGGAATGTGGAAATAGCAGAGGCAATGGCCAGAAGCTTTCAATCCTCTTTGGATCTGGGAGTGATGTCAAAGGACTGGAGGGTTGTAAATGTTACAAGCTGTTTAAATAAGGAGACATTAGATAAATCCAATAACTACTGACCGGTCAGTCTAATGTCGGTGGTTGGAAATTTCTGGAGGCCATGACCCAATACAAAAATATATCATTCTTGGAAAAACATATGATATTAAATGATAAACAGTACGGATAGGTTAATGGAAAATCATGTCTGATAATCTTGATCAAGTTAGTTGATGACATAACTGTGAGTGTTGATGAGGATATTGTGTTTCCTGTTATGTATCTGGACTATCAAAAGGCCTGTGATCAAATGACATTTCATAGACTTGTTATGAAAAATGGAACATTTGGATTAATGTGAGAGTGATAGAGTGGATATGACACTGACTCAAGGACAGAAAGCAGAGAGAAGTGGTGAACAGACATTGTTCAGACTGGGGAAGGGGGAGAATACAGTGCTGTTTCTCAGGGGTCAGTATTAAAACCAGTGCTCTTCCTGACATATAGATAAATATACAAGTGACATAAACTTATATGTAAAACAACATAATTTAAACCCTTGCAGATGACATGACACTTATAAATAAGGGAGGCAAAGGCGCAGACCACAGAATTACCCAATCTCACAGATTTTGTTTATTTTTAATTTATTCTGGACTCTAATCCGAATAGAAATTTAGTTCTCACTCTATAATTTATTTCTGTGTGATTTGCAGGTCTGTGTGTGTGTGCATGAATGTGTGTATGTTTATTATTTTATTTAGATTCAGTTTAGATTGTTAAGTATAATAAACTCACCTCTTGTTTAAACTCAAGAAAACCTGTCTGATTTGTTCTTTCACGATCACAACAACGGTAAAAGGTAAAATGCTCACTGAGGTGGTCAGCATGTCCACTGCTAAAAAGGAATACACCCCGCTGCAGTGAAATAAAAGTTAGGACAAGAGGAGAGCCTGGGACCCCTCCTCACCTGGCTGTAACAGAAATCTGGCGGTTCTCGTGATCATAACGCAACAACAAATGAGAAATTGGATGTGTCACAGTTGCACAGAGTTTTACAGCACAGCAACAGTCCCTTCGCCCCACTCTGTCTGTGCCGGCCATCAAGCCTGTCCATTCTAATCCCCTTTTCCAGCACTTGGCCTGTAACCTTGTATGCTATGGCATTTCAAGTGCTCATCTAAATACTTCTTAAATGTTGTGAGGGTTCTTGCCTCCACCATCTTTACAGGTAGTGTGTTCCAGATTCCAGCCACCATCCGCGTGAAATATTTTTTCCCTCAAATCTCCTCGAAACCACTTGCCCCTTACCTTAAATCAATGCCCCTCGGTTATTGACACCTCTGCTAAGGGAACAGTTTCTTCTTCTCTACCCTATCTATGGGCCTCATAATTTTTCCTGCTTTCTGTCTCCCTCCCTTTTTGAATAAATGAGTTACATTGGCATAAAAGGAGTTACATACAGAGAGAAGTAACTCGGTACAGCTTAGAATCCCTCTTTGTTGAAAAGTTGAGTAATGTCGCTGGACAGTTAGGGATTACTCTCCGCCCAAAAGCTAGGAAACCCAAAATTCTAAGACCTGTGGCCAATCATTTTTCACTTGAAGCTGAAGACTCAAGCAGAGTTAGAATCACTAACAGACAGAGTAATGTTAGCTAAGGTAAAACTAGAACAGAAGAGACAAGAATTCGAATTCCAGAGAGATCGAAAAAGAACAGAGTGAGAGTCAAGAAAGGGAAAAAGTAAGAGTGTTCCAGAAGGAGAAGGAGGAAAGGGAGTTAAGGCGGCTCAAACAACTAGAGGAAGACCCAGTACACCTAGTGAAGGCACAGCCAGTGAGGGAGCTGCCCATAGCTCAGGACCATGTGCTGAGATCTTACAGTTATCCCAGTTCATTCTGAAGTTCAATGAGGAGCATGTGGCAGAGTTTATTGTCACTTTTGAAAAACTTTCAAAGCAGCTGAAATGGCCGGCAGAGAACTGGACACTGTTTTTATAAAGCAAAGTAACAGGAAAAGCCCATGAGGTTTATTCACTGTTCCCAGATGAAAGTTCATCAGATTCTGAGATGACTAAAAATGCTATCCAGGGTGCATATGGGATAGTATCAGAAGCGTACTACCAAAAATTCGGAACACTACGAAAGTAGCCTGAGCGAACTTACCTCCAGTTTGAAAGAGTTAAGCAGCTTCGGAACATAGGAGCAGGAGTAGGCCATTCAGCCCATCTAGTCTGCCCCGCCATTCAATACGATTATGGGTTATCTTCTATTTCAATTCCTTTTTACCACACTATCCCCATATCCCTTTATGTCATTTGCATTTATAAATCTGTCAATCTCTGCTTCAAACATACTCAATGACTGAGCTTCCACAGCCCTCTGGGGTAGAGAATTCCAAAGATTCACAACCCTCTGAGTAAAGAAATTTCTCCTCATCTCTGTCCTAAGTGACTTCCTCCTTATTTTAAAATTGTCTCTGCTGGTTCTAGACTCCCCAACCAGGGGAAACATCTTAGCTGCATCAACCCGTCTATCCATTTAATTATGTTGTCGGTTTCAATGAGATCACATCTCATTCTTCGAAATTGTAGAGAATCCAGGCCCAGTTTTCCTAATCTCTTCATAGGCCAGTCCTGCCATCCCAGGAACAAGTCTAGTGAATCTTCGTTGCACTCCCCCTATGGCAATAATATACTTCCTAAAGTAAGGGGTGCAAAGCTGCACACAGTACTCCAGTTGTGGTCTCACAAGGTTCCATACAATTGAAGCAAGACTTCACTACTCCTGTACTCAAATTCTCTTGTGATAAAGGCTAACATACCATGAGCCTTCTTAAGTGCTTGCTGTCCCTGCATGTCAGCTTTCAGTGACTTATTGACAAGGACACCCAGATCCCTTTGTACATCTACACTTTCTAATTTCTTACCATTCAAGAAATATCCTGCACATCCATTCCACCTTCCAAAGTGGATAACCTCATATTTTCCACATTATATTCCATCTGCCACGTTCTTGCCCTCCCACGAAGTCTGTCCAAATTCCCTTGAAGCCACTTGGCATCTTCCTCAAAACACATACATTCCCACATCTTTTTGTATCATCTGCAAACTTGGGAATATTACTCTGGTCCCCACATCTAAATAAATGATACATATTGTGAACAGATGGGGCCCAAGTACTTAACCAAATGTTTCCTTTTTACTTACCCCACTAGTCACAGCCTGCCAAAGCGAGAATGACCCATTTATTCCTACTCTCTGTTTTATGCTTGTTAACCAATCCTTAATCCATGCCAGTATATTACGTCCTATCCCATGTGCTTTAATTTTACTAACCAACCTCCTGTGGGGGACCTTATCAAAAATCCATCTGAAAATCCAAATATACTACATCCACCGACTCCACTTTATCAATTCTGTTACTACTATCCTCAAAAAATTCCAACAGGTTCATCAAACATGATTTCCCATTCATAAATCCATGTTGACTATGCCCAATCAGATCATCTTTATCCAATTATCCATTTATCACATCCTTTATGATAGATTCTACCATTTTCTCTCTCCCTCCCTACTTAAATCGTGGGTTGACATTTGCGACCTTCCAATATGAGGGAACCGTTCCAGAAGGTGATCACCCATGCACTCACTGTCTCCATAGCTACCTCTGCCAACACTCTGGAATTTAGAATATCAGGTCCTGGGGACTTATCAACCTTCAACCCCATTAATTTCTCCAACACAAACTTCTTACTAATATTAATTTCCTACACTTCCTCATTCCCCCTAATCCCTTGGATCTCTAATTCTGGGAGATTTCTTGTATCTTTCTCAGTGAAGATGGACACAAAGTGATCATTCAGCTTCTCTGCGATTTCTCGATTCCCCATTATAAATTGCCCTGACTCTGCCTGTAACGGACACATACATGCCTTACCCAAATGTTTCCTTTTAACGTAACTATAGAAGATTTTACAGTCCGCTTTTATGTTTGCCTCTGACCAGTAGATACGGAAAATCGGTATACAGCCCACATATGTAAACCTCAGAGTGGTGATCCTTCTGGAGGAGTTCAAAAACTCGCTCCCGCTCCCATTAAAACCCACACAGGGGCAAAAAAGTTTCGAAGAGCCAGGAAGGTTGCAATTCTGTATGATGATTTTTTTCCATGTACACAAGGCCTTAACCCCAAAGGGAATGCATTCCCTAGTCACCCCAAAGACCCGGGAATAAAAGGTGGGAGGGTGACAAGAGCCTGAGCAGCCACGGGCAAGGAGGAAAATCTGGACACACAGGGGCCCACGCTCAGGCCAAATAGGACGGTACTGAGAGCAGGAGTAATGACCAATGATCTGTGTGTTTCCACTGCAGTAAGGCAGATCACCATCGTGTTGAATGCTGTAAGTGATGGGGAAAACCTGTAGGATTACTCAGGGTCCACCAGATCAGTGCAGGAAAACGGGCGCTGATGGAAAGCACAGCAGGTCAGGCTGTGCCTTTAACTGTAACAGTCAGACACAGTAACCCCACCACAGAGACTGCGGGAAAACTTAACAAAATCCTTGAGCGTTACTAGAATTTTGAATCCCAGGGGAAAGTGACCCTATACCCCTTCATTGAGGTTAGCAAGCCCTGGTCATACTCAATGATAAAGGTGCCACCCAATCCCTTCTGCTGGGAATAGGCATGACCTTTCTCCGAGGGTGCAGTGAATGCTAGAGTGTTAGCGAATGGTATTGGAAGGCAGTATATGTCCATACCTTTATATTGGGTGCACGTGCAGTGCGGCCTATTTTCAGGACCAGCAGCCATGGGGACCTGCTCCTGGGTATTGATCTGGCAGGGAAAAGGTGGCAGCTTCTGCAAAGGTTCTGGAGAGACAACAAGAGATCAGGGACACAGAGCAGTTACAGGGGATGGACCCCGGCATTCTCCCTGATTCTGTGGTGACTCGGTCCATGGCTAAACAATCCCCAACAGAGGTGGCTGAACTGACACTGGAGATGGATGCCCCTACTGTCTGGTTGGCTGAAACCTTCTTTGGGAAGGTAGAGAGCACAAAGGATGTGTTAAACAGATCTTACTTAGTTGAGGCTCAACAACTCGACCCAGTGTTAAAATATAGCACAGACTGTCCAAACCAAAACTCAAGCAGAGGGAGTTGCAGAGTGCCACTATTTAAAGATTGAGGTGCTGTTGAGGAAGTGGAGACCTCCTTACAAACCTGAGGATGAAGATTGGACAGTGCTTCACCAGATAGTGGTGCCGCTGAGGTCCCTGAAAGAAATATTAATGGCCCACGAACTTCCAATGACAGTACATGTTGATGTATGAAAATTTAAAGCCCACATAAGGCAACATTTTGACATGGCCACAACTCCACAAAGATGTGGTGGAATTCTGTAAAAGTGGTCACACCTGCCATGTTGTGGGGAGGCTCCAACCTGCAATAATACCTTCACCCTAATACCCATACCAGATTTTGTGGAACCCTTCAGCAGAATGCTGGTGGATTATGTGGGACACCTGCTGAAAACAAAACGGGACAACCAGTATCTTCTCACCATTATGGATGTGGTGACCCGATCCCCAGAGGCCATTCTCCTAAAGAACTATCTCTGCCAAGGTAGTGGTGGAGGGGCTAACCCGCTATGGGCTGCCTGCTGAGATTCAGATGGATCAGGGCACACATTTTACATCCAGTATTTCTGAAAAGGTCATGGGTATTCTCGACATAACCCAGCCAAAGTCTACCACCCACAGTCACAAGGGGCTTTGGAGCAGTACCACCAGACCCTAAAGACAATGATCAGGCCATACTGCTATGAGGAACCCCATGACTGGGACAAAGGGATGGCATTTCACCTGTTGGTTACCAGGAACTTATCCAGTGAGTCCACTGGCTTTAGTCTCTTTGAATTAGTTTATGGACACGAGGTGAGAGGTCCTCTTAAACTAACCAAGGAGAAGTTTTTGGGACACAGGGATGAGTCTTCCATGTCAGACTACATTTCCATGCTCCGGGGGTGGCTCATGACAGCCTGTGCAATTGCTCAAGAACACCTAAAGATCTCCTACTCAGTTATGAAAAAGTAAGCAGGCAAAAATGCCAAGGCCAAAACATTTCAGGACAGAGACCATGTATTGTTACTATTCCCAATGCAGGGTGAATCCCTGAAATCCCGGTTCAGTGGTCCATATCGAGTGGCAAAAGG
The DNA here is from genome assembly GCF_036365525.1 of Heterodontus francisci. Lineage (NCBI taxonomy): Eukaryota > Metazoa > Chordata > Chondrichthyes > Heterodontiformes > Heterodontidae > Heterodontus > Heterodontus francisci. Next base: position 2,774,780 of record NW_027141039.1, on the reverse strand, counting down.
AATAGTGAGGTAAATTATTTAATTGGCACCCAGACCAATGGAAAAAAGCAAATGCTGTGGAGGGAACAGATAAGTACAGATCTGGCAGACTGTCAGGAGGGAAGGATTGAAAAGGACAGTGAAAACAGCTTAGAGAAGGGCCAGGAGGATTCCCAACTGGAATCCCCTACTCTCCGATTTGCCAACCCTGAAATGTTAGTTAAATTAGACCCCACACTCTCCTTCTTAAATGCAGGTCAATGAGGCAACCTAAAAAGTCAGCTAACAGCATTTACAGAAATATGCAACGACAAAGGAAAATTCCCAAAAAGGCAAGCCAATAGTGAGGGAGATGCTTCACCGAGTCGAGGTGCCGGAGGAGAGTGCAGTGAAAGATGGACAGCCACCTCCGAGCCATAAAATCCCAGAGCACATGGGGCTGGTTAGAAAAATGATGCTCCCATAGTAGAGGGAAAAGGGAAGGGAAAATACCCTAAAGTAAACAGCACTTGTGTACCTCACCAGAAAACTAAAAGTAAGGTCAGTGTTGATCTACCCACTGAAGAACACAATGATCAGGTCCCAAACACAAAGCTAATCAAACTCAACAATTGCAAAGCCAAACTCAGCAAGAACAAAGGCCCAGAGGAAATCACAGACACCTTACAGGGTCTAAAAAGACACACTGTCGGTTTAGGGAGAAAGATTATCAAGGTGAAGGAACCTGAATGGTTAAAGATTCATTGCAGGTGAGAAGAAAAAACAATGTAATCGCTGATGCAATGTCCAGGGTCGATTCCGACACATAACCATCCCAGACAAAACATCAAAACACTAAATCAGTCCAACTGTAACAGACAATGGCAGCTGCAGTAATTCTAAGATTAATATGTCAGTTTGGGAAGTGATTATTGAGAATGAATGTGTGCTTCCTTCTTTTTATTCCCACAATTCTGCAATGAAATGTTCTTGTTATCACATTTGTTCCCCGTGTGCTGTGGCGGTGTCAAGATAACACAATATGCCAAATTATGAAATTTAATTCATCGTTTGGAAACTTACAGTAAACGTTTAATAGAAAAAAAATCTTACAGCTATCCTTGAAAAAACTGGCAGCCAAGATGGCCACCGCAATTGGCATCTGAAACACCTTTTCACATTCTAAATCCTACAACAGGAGATACATGTCTGATGAGCCTGGACCCAAATCATTGGCTTGCTCCAGTGATTGAATTACCTAAGAATGCATTCATTAACACAGCATACAAGGCCATCCTGACACATTGACTTTGAAAGGGAGGCACAGTGGCGCAGTGGTTAGCACCGCAGCCTCACAGCTCCAGGGACCCGGGTTCGATTCCGGGTACTGCCTGTGTAGAGTTTTCAAGTTCTCCCTGTGTCTGCGTGGGTTTTCTCCGGGTGCTCCGGTTTCCTCCCACAAGCCAAAAGACTTGCAGGTTGATAGGTAAGTTGGCCATTATAAATTGTCACTAATCTATGTAGGTGGCAGGGAAATATAGGGACAGGTGGGGATGTTTGGTAGGAATATGGGATTAGTGTAGGATTAGTATAAATGGGTGGATGATGTTCGGCACAGACTCGGTGGGCCGAAGGGCCTGTTTCAGCGCTGTATCTCAAATCTAATCTAAGAACAAAGTCCTCCGAGAGTGACTACTGGTATCCTGAGCCCTGAACAGATAGAAGTTCCAAACCTTGAATCTCATTGTTAAGGGTCCAGCGAATGCACTGAGGCAGTCAGGAGACTGTCTATCTCTGTGAAAACTGAGAGTTTCCCTGGACAAAAACAGACAAGCCAGTGATTCAAAATGTGCTGAAGCAGAAGGGCTGTGTTCCCCCCACACCCCTCCCTCTCTCTCAGATCACAAATTTGAAAACCACATGCGACTGTGGGCCCTCCAAGCCTACAGATTGCTACAGACAGAGTAACCAGGGGAAGAAAGCCTGCTACAAGTCTGCCTCAAAGAAATCCCTGAGCCATGTGGACCATGTGACAAACTGCACTTTGACCAGAAAAAGACTTCAAGGTTACAACTTCAGCAGGAAGACCACGGAATGGTCAAACCTCACAGAATGAGTTTTTTTTTCAATATTTCTTCTGGACTCCAATCCAACCACAAATTTACTTCTCAGTCTGTAATCTATTTCTGTGTGATTCTCGTGTGAGTGAGTGCATAAATGTGTTCTATTTATTTTAATGATTTTATTTAGATCGGGTTTATATTGTTAAGTATAATAAACTCACCTCTTTCATGTTTAAACTCAAGAGAACCGGTCTAATCGGTCCCTCCACCGTCACACCAAAGGTAAAATGTAAAACACTCACTCAGACGTTCAGCATATTCACTGTTTAGAAAGGACAAACACTGTTGTGGTCAAATAAAGCCGAGCGACTTTGACCCTTCCTCACCTGGCCACAACAATAGGCACTGTTGGGGATGGAGGGAATATGGGGATGAACTCAGCTCAGCATTAAACAGATACCAGAGGTTGTAAACTTCCTGGCTCAGCCTCAGACAACGGCCAGTGAGGGGATGCAGATCATGGACCGGGAATGGAGTTTGTGACAGAAACTGAAGATAATGGTTTCAGTCTTCTCACGATTTAAATGACAAGAACACTAAATCAGTGAAATATGGTTTATGAATCTAATAGTTGGATACAGAGACTTACCAGGGACACCAACAGTAGCGAGGATGGGATAGTAAATAAATTGAATCATCTTCAGAGCATAATAGAGCCGGTATTCTAATGGTATCCAATAATAATCGGCAGTAACCAGGCCAAACCAATCGGATAAACTCCTGTCCACTGTAGTAACATTCCAATCCATTGTTCTCAGATTCTGACACATTGTTGTAACATTCCAATCTATTGTTCAGATTCTGATCTATCCTCTCCCTCTCTCTGCAGCCGCTGATCTCTGTTAGTGCCTGGGTTGATGCTCCCGCTGACACTATAGGATAACACATTGAAAGGAGTCCTTCTTAATAGAAGAGGGAAACCCTCCAGTGACACCATTAAGGTCCATGGAGACTGACATTAATTACAGTTACTGAACAAACAGGTTCAGTTAACACCTTTCAATCCAACACATTTTGTGCCGCAGTAAAGTAGAACATTTATCCAGTCTGGATGGAATGTATGATAGTTACTGAGGGAAGGAATGGTGGAAATAACAGAGGCATTGGACAGAATCTTTCAATCCTCCTTGGATATGGGATTGATGCCAGAGGACTGCAGGGTTGTAAATGTTACACTGTTTAAAAAAGTAGAGGTTGGATAAACCCTGTAACTATCAGTCTAACGTTGGTGGTTGGAAAATTCTAGAGGCCATAACCCAGCACAAAAATATATCTTGCTTGTAAAAACATGGGTTAATCAATGACAAGTAGCATGGATAGGTTAATGGAAAATCATTTCTGATAATATTGATAGAGTTCGTTCAGGACGTAACTGTGAGTGTTAATGTGGATAGCGTGTTTCATGTAATATACTCAGAGAAAGTTTAAGACAGAGAAAGAGGCCGCTTGGCCCATTGTGTCTGTGCCGGCCGATACATGATCCACCTATTCTAATCCTACCTTCCAGCATTTGATCCATAGCCCTGAAGATTATGGCACTTGAGTTGAACATCCAGACTCCTTTTGAATGAGTGCAGGTATTCTGCCTCAACTATCCTTACGGGCAGTAAGTTCTAGACCTTCACTAAAAACAGGGGACCCAGGACTGAACCCTGTGGAATGCCAATGGAAGCAGTCCTCCGGTCAGTAAAATGCCCGTCAACAATTACAGTTTCATAAAAACAAGAAATGCTGCAAATACTCAGCAGGTCTGGCAGCATCTGTGGAGAGAGAAGCAGAGTTAGCGTTACAGGTCAGTGACCCTCCTTCACTGACCTGAAACATTATCTCTGCTTCTCCCTCCACATATGCTGCCAGACCTGCTGAGTATTTCCAGCATTTCTTGTTTTTACTTCAGATTTCCAGCATCCGCAGTATTTTGCTTTTATTATAACAATTACTCTTTGTTTCCTGTCACTGAGCCCATTCTGTATTTTTGGGTGAACAAGTTTCTCCTCAATTCCCCGCTGGTCCTTCTACCAAGCACTTTAAGTCACTGCCCCCTATTCACTGATCTCTCTGCTAAGGTGAATAGACGCTTCACCTCCACTCTATCCAGGCCCCACGAAATTATGTCCATTTCAATCAGGTCTCCCTTCAGCCTACTCTGTTCCAAGTAGAACAACCCCAGCCGATTTAATCTTTCTTCATAGCTGCATTTTTCCAGTCCTGGCAACATCCTTGGAAATCTCCTCTGTACCCTCTTTAGTGAAATTACATCCTTTGTGTAATGATGTGACCAGAACTGCACTCAGTACTCAGGTTGTGACCGAACCAATGATTTATATAGTTCCAGCATAACCTTCCTGCTCTTGTATTCTATACCTCAGCTAATAAAGGAAAGGATTCCATATGCCTTCTCAACCACCTTTTCGACCTGTCCTGCTACCTTCAGGGATCAGTGGACATTGACTCCAAAGTCCCTCACTTCCTCTACACTTCTCAGTATTTTCCTATTAATCGTCTATCCCTTTGCCTTGTTTGACCTCCTCAGACTTATCCAGGTTGAATTCCATTTGTCACTTTTCTGCCATCAATATCTTCCTGCAGCCTACAGTTATCCTCCTCGCTATCGACCGCACGACCAATCTGTGTACCATCTGCACAAATCTTGATCATGCCCCCTACATTTACGTTCAAATCGTTAATATATACTGCAAAAAAGCAGGAAGTCCAGTGCTGAGCCCTGTGGAACGTCACTGGAAACAGGCCTCAAGTCAGTAAATCACCCGTCAACAATCACCCTTTGTTTCCTATCACTGAGACAATTTTGCATCCAGCTTGTTGAATTTCCCTGGATTCCATGGGATTTTATTTTTTTTAACTAGTACGCCACATGTGACCTTGACAAAAGCCTTGTCAAAATCCAAGTAGACCATATCAACTGCACTACCCTCATCTATCATCCCTGCTACTTCTTCGAAAAATTCAGTCAACTTGGTCAAACAATATCTTCCCTTATCAAATCCATGCTCAATATCCGTGATTAACCTGTGCCTTTCCAAGTGACACTTTCTCCTGTCTTTCAGAATAGATTCCAATAATTTGCCCACTACTGAGGTTAGACTGACTGGCCTGCAATTATTCGGTCTATCCCTTGCTCCATTTTTAAAGAGGTACAATTTTAACAGTTCACCAATCCTCTGGCACTACTCTGTATCCAGTGCGGACTGGAAAATGATGGTCAGACCCTCTGCCATTTCCTCTCTCACCTCTTTTGACAGCCTAGGTTACATTTCAACCGGCCCTGGCGATGGATCAACTTTCAAGGATGCTAATCCCATTAATACTTCCTCTCCCCCTATGTATATCAGATCCAATAATTCACACTCCTCCTCCTTAACCACAATATCTGCATCGTCCCCCCCTTTTGTTAAGACAGATACAAAGTATTCATGAAGAACCATACCAACATGTTCCTCCCCTACTCGTGTATATCCATTTATGTATATAGACTTTCAAAAGGCCTGTAAACAAATAACATTTCATAGACTTGTTATGAAAAATGGAAGACATGGATTAATGTGACAGTGATGGTGTGGATATGACAGTGACTCAGGGACATAAAGAAGAGAGAAGTGGTGAAAAGTCATTGTTCAGACTGGAGGTGGAGGGGAGTATACAGTACTGTTTCTCAGGGCTTAATTCACTCCACGTGATATGAAGATATGACAGAAGGCACTGGATACTGCAATGGCTATGAGCCCTGACAATATTCCGGCAATAGTACTGAAGACCTGTGCTCCAGAACTTGCCGCACCCCTAGCCAAGCAGTTCCAGTAGAGCTACAACACTGGCATCAACCCTGCAATGTGGAAGGTTGCCCAGGTATGTCCTGTAGACAAAAAGCAGGACAAGTCCAACCCGGCCAATTACCGCCCCATCAGCCTACTCTCAATCATCAGTAAAGTGATGGAAGGTGTCACCGACAGTGCTATCAAACAGCACTTGCTCAGCAATACCCTGCTCAGTGACGCTCAGTTTAGGTTCTGCTACAGCCACTCAGCTCCTGATCTCATTACCTCATTATCTCAAACCCTCCGCTGGCTGGAGTCATACCTAGTGCAAAAGGAAGATGGTTGTGGTTGTTGGAGGTCAATCATCTGAGCTCCAGGACATCACTGCAGGTGTTCCTCAGGGTAGTGTCCTGGACCCAACTATCTTCAGCTGCTTCATCAATGACCTACCTTCAATAATAAGGTCAGAAGTGGGGATGTTCACTGATGATTGCACAATGTTCAGCACCATTCGCGACTCCTCAGATACTGAAGCAGTCTGTGTAGAAATGCAGCAAGACCTGAACAATATCCAGCCTTTGGCTGATAAGTGGCAAGTAACATTCGCGCCACACAAGTGCCAGGCAATGACCATCTCCAACAAGAGAGAATCTAACCATCTCCCCTTGACATTCAATGGCATACCATCGCTGAATCCCCCACTAACAACATTCTGGGGGCTACCATTGACCAGAAACTGAACTGGAGTAGCCATATAAATACCATGGCTACAAGAGCAGGTCAGAGGCGAGGAATCTTGAGACGAGTAACTCACCTCCTGACTCCCCAAAGCCTGTCCACCATCTATAAGGCACAAGTCAGGAGTGTGATGTCAGGAGTACTCTCCACTTGCCTGGATGGGTGCAGCTCCAACAACACTCAAGAAGCTCGATACCATTCAGGAAAAAGCAGCCCACTTGATTCGCACCCCATCTACAAACATTCACTCCCTCCACCACCGACGCACAGTGACAGCAGTATGTACCATCTATAAGATGCACTGCAGCAATGCACCAAGGCCCCTTCGACAGCGCCTTCCAAACGCACGACCTCTCCCAACTAGAAGGACAAGGGCAGAAAATGCATAAGAAAATCACCACCTTCAAGTTCCCGTTCAAGCAACACACCATCCTGACTTGTAACTATGTCGCCGTTCCTTCACTGTCGCTGGGTCAAAATCCCTTCCAAACAGCACTGTGGGTCTACCTACTCCAAATGGACTGCAGCGGTTGAAGAAGGCAGCTCACCATCACCTTCTCAAGGGCAACAAGGGCAATAAATGCTGGCCAAGCCAGTGACACCCAAATCCCATGAATGAATATAAAAAAGAGCCAGGATGTGGAACTAACTGGTAGATCTTCGAAAGGGCCAGCACTGACATGTTGGACCAAATGGCCTTCTTCAGTGCAATGCTATTCTATGTTTCCATGATTGTTCTTGCCTCTACTTTCCTAATATTCCTATCCTTTAAACAGGCGTTTGATAAAGTACCACATAACAGCCATGTTACCAAGTTAGAAACACATGGGATTAAAGGACCAATGACAGCAGTGGCTCAGTTTGTCGCTCTCTCCCCTTTCAGTCACAAGCTTCTAGGATCAAGTGTCATTTGATCGCAAGAAACAAGTAACAGGACTTAATCACAAGATTCAATGCTGACACTGCAGTGACATTACTGTGGGAGTATTGCACTGACAGATGTGCCGTCTATCGAATGAAACATTAAACCAACATCTGCCCTCCCAGGTGGATATTAAAGATCTGATCATTATCACATTGCTGCTTGTGGGAGCTTGCTGTGTGGAAATCTTCTGCCATCTTTCCTACATTACAATAGTGACTAGGGTTTAATAAGTACTCAGTGATCATGAAGGCGCTACATAAATGGAAGTTCTTTTTTTAAATTTACAATGACAGCATGCAGGAAATTAGCTAAGTGACAGAAAGCAGAGAGTAGTGGAGAATGGTTATTGTTCAGTCTGGAGGGAAGTACATTGGGGTTTCCCCAGTGTCACTGTTGGGATCACAGTTGCTGCATGTTAATGCAATGGGCTTGTGTACAGAGGGGATAATGTCAAACTTTTCAGATGGCAGGAAACTCAGAAATGTTAACAAACAGTGATAAGGATAGTAACAGACTTCAGGAAGACAGGGACTGACTGGTGAAATGGGCAGGAACATGGCAGATGTAATTTAACTCAGTGAAGTGTGAAGTGAGGCATTTGGGTAGGAAGTATGTGGAGAAGCAATATAAACTAAATGGTACAATTATAAAGTGGGTGCAGGATTGGAGAGACCTGGGCTGTACACACACAGATCTTTGAAGGTAACATGTAGTGTCCTTGGTGTGTGAGAGAGAGGCACAGAGTAAAAAAAAACTCAGGAGGAAATGCTGATCTTTATACATCATTGGTTAGATCCCAGCTGGAGAACTGTGTCCAATTCTGATCACCACACTTTGGTAAGGATGTCAAGGACTTAGTGAAGATACTGAGGTGATTTTCTGGAATGGTACAAGGGATCTGAGTACCAGTTACGTGGAGAGATTGGAAAAGCTGGGGTTGCAATGAAGGGTAAGAGGAGATTTAATATAGAATTCAAAATCATGAAGGGTTTTGATGGGATAATTAATGTGAAACGGTTTCCAGTGTCAGAAAGTTCAGTATTAAGAAGACACAGATTGAAAAAGAACCCGAGGTGAAATGAAAAGAATTTTCTTACACAGCGAGTTGTTGGGATCTGGCATTCACTGCCTGAAGAGATGGTGGAAGCAGATTCAATAATATATTTCAAAAGGAAATTTAACAAATACTTGAAAAGGAGAAAAAACGCAGGAGTCTGGGGAAAGAGGAGGGGAGAGTAACTAATTAGATAGTTTTAGTTTAGTTTAGAGATACAGCACTGAAACAGGCCCTTTGGCCCACCGTGTCTGTGCCGACCATCAACCACCCATTTATACTAATCCTACACTAATTCCATATCCCTACCACATCCCCACCTATCCCTATATTTCCCTACCACCTACGTATACTAGTGGCAATTTATAATGGTCAATTAACCTATCAACCTGCTAGTCTTTGGCATGTGGGTGGAAATCAGAGCACCCGGAGGAAACCCACGCAGACACAGGGAGAATTTGCAAACTCCACGCAGGCAGTAACCCGGGTGGCTGGAGCTGTGAGGCTGCGGTGCGAACCACTGCACCACTGTCCTGCCGCTGCGCCACTGTGCCGATTAATACCAGCTGGAGTGGTACTGAGTCTCACTCACACACCAGGGAAGAGCCAATTCAAACCAGACCTCTATTAATAGCAGCTGGAGTGGAACTGAGTTCCACTCAAGCACCAGGAAAGAGACAGTTCATTACAGACCACCATTAATACCAGCTGGAGTGGTACTGAGTCCCACTTACACAGCAGGAAAGAGACAATTCAATCCAGGCCTCTATTAATACTAATTAGATAGCTCTTTCAAAGAGACAGTACTGACACAATGGGCCGACAGACCTCCTTCTGTGCTGCATCAATCTCTGATTCTATGAGCAATAAAGAGAGAGTGAAGAGAGAGAGAGAGGGGGAAAGTGTGAATGACGGAAAGGGAAATAGCAAGAACGAGAAAATCGGGTTAGCATCGCTTTGTCGGCAGAGGGATCATGATCCGCACGTGCCCGCTCCTGTTGTGGCAGGTGACACATAAAGCTCCAGCTATGTCCTCATTTCCATGAAAAATTCGTGTCGCCCATGGTGACCCGCGCTGCAGTTTGCCTGCACATTTAACAGGAGCCTAACTGTGTGTGAGACTGGCTCGTCTTTCATCTAGCATTCAGCTCTTAAAGACAGTCTGTCCCTCTTGAAGGGAAGCTGCACTGAATCACAGGAGGCTGCTGCTGCTGACTGTGAATGCTGCAATTGGAGACAAGGTAAACGGAATACTAGGACAGAGAGAGGGCTCTGCGGCTCACGAATGAGGTGCTGGAGGCCTTAGTCATGGAGAGTAACAGGAGAAGAGAGCCCATGTTTCTGTAGGGTGGTGTGGAGACCCTCAAGAAACACCCTCCGAAGGGAATGGGAGCAAGTGGCCACGGAGGTGAATGCAAGAATTATGGCCCCGACGACCTGGCAGCAGAGCCAGAAGAAGTTTAATGAGCTCACACGGCTGGTAAATGTCAGTGACTTCATCACCACATGGCATCTCCTATCCTCAACACCACCAACCTCTCACACTGCTCAATATAACACACCCCTATCACTCACCCATCAGCAGTCCCTAACACTCAGGACTCACACCTAACATGCACATACTCCACCTTACCCTCACACACCTTCCACTGATAACCAGCCTCACATCCATCTCTCACTGCCTCCACATATCTCCAGCTATTCAGCTATGGAAGGCACAGCACCCAAACACAGTGCAACACAGTCACTGACATTATGCCCTCTCTCTTACAGGACAAGGTGGCCCATAATCATAGGGAGCAGCAGTGAACCGGCGGGGACCAGGCATACCTTAATCCCCTGAGCCTGAGGGAGGAGGTGGTTCTCCACATCATGGGACCGGCTGTGACAGAGCCCGTAGCATCCGGCATCACCGAGAGCATTCAGGAGGATGCTATGTTCCTGCCTTATGTCCCTTCTTAACTCCCACCTCCCCCTCATCCTGCTGTCTGGGATGATGTACAAGCTGCAGATGGCGGGACCATGGACCTCCTGCTTTCCATCCCACCCTCAATCCCTGACCGAACCCTCCCTTTTATACTATCTGATAATAACCCAAGACTGCCAGTTTCCCAGTCACAGCAGATCCAGGAGACAGAGAGAGAGCAGCAGCACAGCACTGATGGTGAAGCCCCATCACTTGGTCTGATACTCACAGTCACCAGATCAAATACTTGCATTGTGTCAACCTTAGAGGCTGGTATAGAGACACAATCTGCATGGGGTGAGTCACCGAGCACAAGTGAGCTGCAGCCAGGCCAGGGGGAAAGGATAGTTCATGTGTCAGCTCACCAGAGGGCGAGGTCACAAACGAGTTATAATACACAGGACTCAGATGTGAACATTGCTGGAACAGCATACAGGAGAATGCTGATGGATATGTACAGTGAGATACTTGGTCCATTGACAGGCCTGTCAGACAGTCTGTTGTCACTGTCAAGGAACACGGAGGAGTCCATCTCCAATATGGCACAGGGCATTTCACAGAGCTTGAAGCCCATTCTTTCCCCTGTGGAAGTGGTCACTAACTCCATGGCAGCACTAGTGGACCCAGCCGTGATACAGAGTCTGATACCATTGTCTCAGCTTCCACTGCAGCACAGACGGCAGACACCCAAAGTCTCGGTGCTGCAGTGGAAGCACAGATTGAGGACATGAGATCCATGTTTGCTGCCAGGCAGGATCAGACAGCTGTTATCATGGCTGTGGATCTCAGTGTTCAAAGGGGTTTGCAGGCTCTCACAGCAGTCCAGCAATCTGTGATCCAGTAGATTACCAGGATTGCTGAGGTGTCGCCCCTTGGCAGTGACAGTGTCTCTGTGGAGCATGAACTTGCTGTCCTCTCTCAGGATGACAGTATTTGTCCTCCATTCACTGCCACTCCACCAGTGTCCTTGCTGTTCCCCATCAGCCAGCCCAGGCTGCTGCTGCCCATGTCGAGGTGGTGCAATCCGACTACGAACCCGCAAAGCCCTGTGCTGCTCAAGGACGTCCTGCAAGGCCATCTGCAGTCTCCCCAGTGAAAGTCAGCAGCCTTCCACCAGCCATGCTGCAGTCACTGGGGAAACACTGTGTAGGAGCACTAGACAAGTCGAGGGATGCCACAAGACAGGCACTAAGGGAATACACAAGGGTGAATAGTTCAGTTTTGTTTGTATAATTGGATGTGTTGCTGGATAAAGATGTTAATGTAAAGGTTTTTGTTGGTGATTTACATTGCAGGATGGTGACCAAGGGGACACTGTGATGGGGCGTCTCAGATGGGTGTAATGGGGGAGAATGGGGGATCCATGGTGGGAAAGGGAAGTTGTCCTATGGAACCAGAATCTTAGCAGGGACTCTCCGACAGCCTGTCCGGGTCGATGGCATCCAGGAAATATCCTCCCGGTCTCCTCCTCCTCCTCCTCCTCCTGAGGTGTCCTACGGATTCCTGTTGCCAATGCCTGTGTCCTCCTGATGGTGATGATGTGAAGGGTGCAGCAGAACACCATGAAATTGGACAGCTGCTCCAGTGTGTACTGGAGGGCTCCCCCCGAGCGGTTCAGACATTGGAAGCATTGCTTCATCACACCGATGGTCTGTCCCACCATGTTCCTGGTGACTCCATTGCTCACGTTATACACATGTTAATTGTGTGAGGTTGGTTGGCGGTGGGAGGTGGTTTGGGGATGTAGAAACATGGGCTGTGTCTAGAGAATGGAATCTTTCATCTCCGAGGAGCCACATTCTGGTTCTGCATGGCAGCCAAAGTGTTGGAACCGGCTGACTGCATCAGAATGAATGTATGGTGGCTGCTGCCAGGATAGTGGACATTCGCCAACATGATGTACTGGCCATGCTCACACACCAACTGTACATTCATGGAGTGAGAGTTTTTCCAGTTCATGTACCTCTCCCCCTTGACAATGGGGACCCCGCAGAGACACCCACACCATCAGGAATCCCTCTATCCTGACAAAGCCACGGGATCTCTCATCCTGCTTCCCCCTGCTGAGGGAGAAAATGATTACATCGATGGTCACCGTCACCTCCCAGAATTATCAATGGACAACACACAAGACGAGTAACTACTGGTCAGTTAGTTTAACATCAGTGGCGAGTAAGGTTTTAGAAACAATAATCAGTGAAAAAGGACAACACACACATTTGGAGAGGTTTGAGTTAATTGAGGATTGTCAGCACGGATTTCTAAAAGACAGATTATGCTTGATGAACTAATTGAATTGATTTCGATGATCAGAGAAGGTTGATGAAGGGAATGTGGTGGATGTTGTCTACCTGGATTTTATTAAAGTATTCGATGAAGAACCACACAAAGCTTGGTTAACAAAATTGAAGCTCATGGAATAGCATCCAAATGGATCAAAAATTGTCCAAAGGACAGCAAAAAGAGTCTTGTGTTAAATGGCTGTTTTTCAGACGGGAGGATGGTAGACAGTGATGTTCCCCAAGGGTCAGTGCTAGGAACGCTGATTTTTTTTCCTTGCTATATATAAATGACATGCACCTTGGAATGCAAAGTAGAATTTCAAAATTTTCCGATGATACCAATCTTGTAGGTGTGATAAACAGGGAGGATGATACAAACCATCCGCAACAGAACATAGATAGGCTGGCAGAATGGACAGAGAAGTGGCAGGTAGAATTTATTACAGAGCAGTGTGCGGTGATGTATTTCGTCAGAAGGAATAGGAAGGCAATGTAGACTTAATGACACATTACTAAAGATTGTGCAGGAACAGAGGGACCTGGGCCTCCATATGCATTGATCTTTGAAGGTGGCAGGACATATTAGGAGAGTGTTTAGCAAATCATATCAGATCTTGGGCTTCATAATGACAGACAAAGATACAAAGGCAGGGAGGTTATGCTGAAACGTTATAAAGCTTTGGTTAGGCCTCAACTGGAGAACTGCGTCCAGTTCTGGTCACCACAATTTAGGAAGGATGTGAAGGTCCTTGAGAGGGTGCAGAGGATATTTACCAAAATGGTTTCAGGGATGGGGGTTGCGCGACAAGGTTAGCTTGGAGAAGATGGAGTTGTTCTCCCTGGAGTAAAGGAGATTTAGAGAGCTTTGGTAGAGGTGTACAAGATTATGATAAGTTTAGATAAGACAGACAAGGAAAAACTGTTCCCATTAACTGATGAAACACGGACTTGGGGACACAGATGGAAGGTTTTGGGTAAGAGATGCAGGGGGAATATGAGGAGGAACATTTTTACACAGTGGATGGTAATGAGCTGGAACTCACTGCCCATGAGGGTGGTGGACGCTGAGGCAATTAATGATTTCAAAAGGAAACTGGATGGACACCAGAAGGAAATGAACTTGCAGGGATACGGGGACTGAGCGGGGGATTGGGACTGACTGGATTGTTCCAGGGAGAGCTGGCATGGAGGGGCCGAATGACCACCTTCAGTGCCGCAAATGATTAATTCACTCTCTGTGACTCTATGTTGGATATGTCTCCTGCTCCTGTCTGGAAAGATCTAGATACACAGAAGTTCAATGAAACTGTGACTTTAACGGCCACTGACAGCTCCTTCCTCACCCTGCTGTGAGGCTCCAGGTCGTGTTACAGGAGGTGACACTGCTATGTGACCACATCCTTATTGAATCAGAGCCACCTCACGCACTGCTCCTGGGTTAGGTGTCGGTAGGAAAAGCGCTCTTGGAAAACCCGGGGTGGGTAGGGCAAAGCCCCCTCCTCCTCCCTCTTTACAGAGCTTCCCCTCTCTGCAGCCTCTGCTCCATTTGTTGGTCATGTCATAGACCCAAAGACACTGTAAATATAGTCCCCATTCTTTGTCCAGATTTAGGTCACCAAATCTTCTGTCCTCCCTGAAAGTCTGCAGCAGCTCATAACACAACCTCCAGAAAACCATCGACAGCATCTCCACTAAGTTTACAATAGCAGAAGTAAGTCAAAAGCCCGTCACCTGTAAGCTGGATGCCTGGCCCTTTTAAATAACATTAGAGGGGATTCATTGTGATGCTAAATGTATGTTCAGCTGACATTGACTAATACAGGTGGTCAGTGGACATGCACAGCCCAACTTTCAAAGAAGGACATCAAAGCTGCTGGTATGGTACATTGACATCACTTTCAAATCCACCCTCAAAAGAACAACACATGCAAGGTACAATTGAGCTGGAGCCCTGCCCAGCATGTGATATTGTGCAGGCCACAGTAGAAGTGGCCGGCTGTGAAGACCACGCTGACAGCACATAGATGATACGACTGGGCTGGAGCCCCGCTCAGCATGGGATATTGTGCAGACCGCACCGTAAGTGGCCGGCTGTGCGATTCACATCTCTTTATGGATCCCAATTCTGTACCGTCAGCAGCAGTCTTGCTGCAGAGTCTAAAATCGTGGCTCGGGACAGATGCAGAGGGAAATAAATTCACTTTACAAGGAGAAATGAAAAAAGATTGAAGTCGAAAGATTTGCAGGAATATGTGAAATGGACTGGGGAAAGTGAATAAATGGAGGGGTGAGGCCATGGAGAGATTCAAACACAAGAAAGAGAAATTAAAAATAAGGTGCTGCCAGTCCGGGAGCCAATGTAGATCAGTGAGCACAGGGGTGATGGGTGATCGGGATTTGGTGTGAGTTAGGATACAGGCAGCAGAGTTCTGGATGGGCTGTGGTTTATGGAGGTTTATAACTGGGAGGGTGACCAAGATGGAATTGGAATAGTCAGCTGTGTATCTAACAGTGATGCAGATAAGGGTTTACGCAGTAGATGGGCTGAGGCAGAGGTGGCGAGGGGTGATATCACTGAGGTGGTATTAGGCAGGGTTGGTGATGAAAAGAATATGAAGATGAACTTAGCTCAGGTTGAAATATGACACAGAAGTTGTAAAATGTCTGGTTGAGCCTCGGATATTGGGCAGAGTGGAGTATGTGCTTCCCAGATAGGGGATGGAGTTTGTGATGGAGACCAATGATACTGGCTTCAGTTTTCCCAGAATTTACATAACAGAACAGTATTTCAGTGAAACAGGGTTTACAGATCTCCTAGTCTGAAATAGAGACAGCAACAGCAGCAAAGATGAGAGAGTATATGACAAGAACTGTAATACAGCTGACAATGGTTTATAGAGCTCATGGCTGAAGATATTCACCAGGCATACAATGGCAGCAAGAAGGGCAGAGTAAATTACAGGAGCAGTAATGCAGTTAAACATGGTTTAAAGAATTAATAGCTAGATAGAGAGACTTACCAGGGACACCAATAATAGCCAGGATGGGATGGTAAATGTATTGAATAATCTTCAGTGCGAGATAGATACGAGAGTTTAATGAGAACCAATCATAATATGTAGAAAGAGAGTAAAGATCCGAGGATAAACTCCTGTCCATTGTTGTAATATTCCAATCTATTGTTCTCAGATTCTGACCCATTGTTGTAACATTCCAATCTATTGTACTCAGATTCTGACCCATTGTTGTAACATTCCAATCTATTGTTCTCAGATTCTGACCCATTGTTGTAACATTCCAATCTATTGTTCTCAGATTCTGACCCATTGTTCTAACATTCCAGTCTTTTGTTCTCAGATTCTAACCTATCCTCTCTCTATCTCTCTGGAGCAGCTGATCTCTGTAAGTGCCGGGGCTGATGTTCCCACTGACACTATGGAAGAACACATTGAAAGAACCCCCTTATTAATAGAAGATGGAAACCCTGCAGTGACACAATTAGGCTCCATGGAGAATGACATTAATTACATTCACTGAACAAACAGGTTCAATTAACCGTTTTCAATCCAACACTTTTGTACCACAATAAAGTAGAACATTTATCCAGTCTGGATGGGATGTATGAGGGTTGCTGAGGGAAGGAATGGGGGAAATAGCAGAGGCGATGGCCAGAATCTTCCAATCCCCCTTCGATATGGGCGTGATGGCAGGTTTCCACAGGCTCACCACTCTCTGGGTGAAGAAACGTCTCCTCATCTCAGTCCTGAAAGTTTTACCCCATATCCTGTGGTTCAGTAGTCCCCCACCTTCGGGAACATCCTTCCTGCATCTACCCTGTCAAGTCATGTTAGAATTTTATAGGTTTCGATGAGATCCCTCCTCACTCTTCTGAATTCCAGTGAATACAGTCCTAACCGACTCAATCTCTCCTCATACGGCAGTCCTACCACCCCAGGAGTCAGTCTGGTAAAACTCTACTGCACTCCCTCTTGCAAGACCATCCTTCCTCAGATAAGGAGACCAAAACTGCACACAACATTTCAAGTGCGGCCTCACCAAGGCCCTGTACATTGCAGTAAAACATCCCTGCTCCTGTACTCGAATCCTGTCTCGATGAAGGCCAACATAACATTCGCCTTTTTCTACCGCCTGTTGCACCTGCATGCTTACCTTCAGTGACTGGTGGACGAGAACACCCAGGTCTCGCTGCATATTCCCCTCTCTCAGTTTATAGCCGTTCAGATAATAATCTGCCTTCATGTTTTGCTAGCAAAGTGGATAACTTCACATTTATCCACATTATACTGCATCTGCCATGCATTTGCCGACTCACTCAACTTGTCCAAATCACCCTGAAGCCTCTCTGCATCCTCCTCACAACTTACCCTCACACTCAATTTTGTATCATCTGCACATTTGGAGATATTACATTTAGTTTCCTCATCTAAATCATTAACATATATATTGTGAATAGCTGGGGTCCTGGCACCGATCCCTGCGGTACCCCACCAATCACTGCCTGCCATTCACAAAAAGATCCGTATGTTCCAATGCTTTGTTTCCTGTCTGCCAACCAATTTTCTATCCATCGCAATACACTACCCCCAGTCTTGTGCACTTTAATTTTACATGCTAAACCCTTACGTGGAACTTTGTCGAGAGCCTTCTGAAAGTGCAAATAAACCACACCCACTGGCTCCCCCTCATCAACTCTGCTAGTTACATCCTCGAAGAATTCCAGTAGATTTATCAAGCATGATTTCCCTTTCATAAATCCGTGCCTACTCTGTCCGATTCTACCACTATTCTCCAAGTGCTCTGCTGCAAAATATTTGATAATGGACTCCAGGATTTTCCCCACGACCGATGTCAAGCTGACTGGTCTACAATTTCCTGCTTTCTCTCGACCTCCCTTTTTTAATAGTGGATAACATTAGCTACCTTCCAATCTGTAGGAACTGTTCCAGAGTCCATAGAATCTTGGAAGATGACCACCAATGCATCCACTATTTCTCGGGCCACTTCCTTAAGTACTCTGGGATGTAGATTACCAGGCCCTGGGGATTTATCGGCCTTCAATGCCATCAACTTCCCCAACACCATTTCTCTACTAATACTGATTTCTTTCAGTTCCTCTCTCTCACTAAACCCTGTATTCACCAACATTTCTGGTATGATATTTGTTTCCTCCTTTGTGAAGACAGAACTAAAGGATGCATTTAGTTGGTCAGCCGTTTCTTTGTTTCAGATAATAAATTTCCCTGTTTCTGACTGTAACGGACCTACATTTGTCTTCGCCAATCTTTTCCGCTTCACATACCTATAGATTCGTTTACAGTCAGTTTTTATGTACCCCGCAAGCTTACTCTCGGACTCCATTTTCCCCTTCTCGATCAATCCCTTGGTGCTCCTTTGCTGAATTTTAAACTGCTCCCAATCCTCAGGTCTGTTGTTTTTTTCCTGGCGAATTTATATGCCTCATCCTTGGATCTAATGCTATCTCGAACTTTCCTTGTAAGCCATGATGTGGCTACCTTTTCCATTTTACTTTTGCGCCAGACAGGAGTAAGCAATTGTTGCAGTTCATCCATCCACTCTTTGAATGTTTGCCATTGCCTATCCAGGGTCATCTCTTTAAGTAACGTTTCCCAATGTATCATCGACAACTCATGCCTCATACCTTTGTAGCTTACTTTATTAAGATTTACGACCTTAGTCTCAGAATCAACTAGGTCATGAAGAATTCTATCATATTATGGTCGCTCATCCCCTAGGGATCTCGCACAACTAGATTGTCAATTATTCCTCTCTCATTACACAATAACCAGTCAAGGATGTCCTGTTCTTCAGTTGGTTCCTCAAAGAATTGGCCCTGAAAACCATCCCGTATATTCTCCAGGAATTCCTCCACAATGTATTGTGACCAATTGGATTTGCCCAATCGATTTGCAGATTCAAGAAACCCAAAATTACAGATGTTCCTTTATCGCATGCGTCTCTAATATCCTGTTCAATGCCATTTGCAAATTCAGCACTACAGTCTGGGGTCTATATACAACCCCCACTAACGTTTTCTACCCCTTAGTGTTTCTCAGCTCGACCCATACATATTCGGCATCGTCAGAGCTAATATCCTACATCACTATTGCGGTAATTTCCTCTTTAACCAGCAATGCAACTCCACCAAGGGTGGAAATAGGCAGTTTTACTGATGGTGTGAAAATTTGGTAGGAAGCTCATCTCAAGGGATCTCAAGGTTAGCTATGTCAACAAGTTTGTGAATAGTTTGGCTTAGTCTCAAACATTTACAAAGGAGACGGATGGAGTGTGTAACTAGGAAATGTTTGGAGCAGAGACAGAAAACAATGGCTTCAATCTTCTCAATATTTAATTAGCATTGCAGATGTGTGAGATAATACATTTTGAAAGGATGAATGAGGAGAGACAATACAAGTTAAATGGTGTTACTATAAAGGTGGTGAAATAACAGAGACACATGGGGTGTTTATACACAAATCTTTGAAGGTGGCAGGAAAGGTTAACTAAACAGTTAATAAATATATGGGATCCTAGGGTTTATAAAGAGAGGCAAAAAGAACAAAAGCAAGGACATTATGTGGAACATATATAAAATACTAGTTCAGCTCCACCTGGAGTCTTGTGTCGAAGACTGGGAACCACACTTTAGGAAGGACATGAAGCCTTCAGAGAGGGCACAGAACTGTTTTACTAGAATTTGTCCAGGCATGAGGGATTACAGTTATGTAGCTGGGGTTGTTCTGCTTAGAGCAGAGAACTTTCAGAGGAGATTTTATTGAGCTGTTTAACATTAGAAGGATTTAGATAAATTAACTAAAGGTAAACTATTTCCAATGTCCAAGAGACACAGATTTAAGGCGATTGGTAAAAGAAGCAGACATGAGGATTTTTGTTTCTGAGTGGTTTGGATTTGGAATGCACTGTCTGATAGGCTGATGGATACAGATTCAATAGTAGATCCCAAAAGGGAATTGGATAAATATCTGAAGGAGAAAAAATGCAAGGATATAGTGAAAAAGCCTGGGAGTGGGACTATATGGATTTCTGTTTGAAAGGGGCAGCACAGACATGATGGGCCGAATGACCTCATTCAGTTTGTGCCATTCTATTATTTCTCCTGCCTGTACTTTCACAATATCCCTATCCTTTCCACAGGCGTTTGAGAAAGTACCACATAACAACCGTGTTTCCAAATTGGAAACACATGGGATTAAAGGGTTAATGTCAGCCGTGGCTCAGTTTGTAGCTCTCTCCCCTTTCAGTCACAAGCTTCCAGGATCAAGTGTCACTGCAGGACTTGATCACAAGAATCAATGCTGACATTGCAGTGCAGCACTGAGGGTGTGCTGCATTGTCAGAGGTGCAGTCTATCGAATGAAACTTTAAACCAAGTTGCAGTCTGCCCTCTCAGGTGGATGTTAAAGATCCCATTGCACTATGCAGAAGCAGAGCAGGGGAATTATTCCCGGTGTCCTTGTCAATATTTATCCTTCAATAAGCATCGCAAAAACAGATCTGATCATTATCACATTGCTGCTTGTGGGAGCTTGCTGTGCAGAAATTGTCTGCCTGTTTCCTACATTACAGGAATGACTTCGCTTTAAGAAGTATTCATTGGCTGTAAATCACTTTGGAACATGCACTGGTCATGAAAGGCGTTTCAGAAATGGAAGTCTGTTCTTTTATTTTCAATGTCAGCATGCGGGAAATTAGCGCAGTGACAGAAAGTAGAGAGTAGTGGAGAATGGTTATTCTTCAGTCTGGAGTGAAGTACACAGTGGGGTTCCCCAGTGTCACTGTTGGGATCACTGTT
This sequence comes from Heterodontus francisci, assembly GCF_036365525.1. Taxonomy (NCBI): domain Eukaryota; kingdom Metazoa; phylum Chordata; class Chondrichthyes; order Heterodontiformes; family Heterodontidae; genus Heterodontus; species Heterodontus francisci. Next base: position 2,754,106 of record NW_027141039.1, on the reverse strand, counting down.
GTTGTATGTTAATGCAATGGGCTTGTGTACAGTGGGGATAATGTCAACGTTTTCAGATGGCATGAAAGTCAGAAATGTTAATAAACAGTGAGAAGGATAGTAGCAGACTTCAGGATGATGGAGATTGACTGGTGAAATGGGCAGGAACATGGCAGATGTAATTTAACACAGTGAAGTGTGAAGTGAGACATTTGGGTAAGAAGTGTAAGGGAAGGCAACAGAAACAAATGGGTATTGTTTAAATGAGGAGACAGGAACAGAGAGACTTGGTGTGTATTCAGACAGATCTTTGAAGGCCGCATGAAAGGTTGACAAGTTTATGTCTGATATAACAGACATCAGGTAGAAAATACTATTGAGGAGCAGCCTGAATATTGAAGGTCCAGAGGGGAAGTGAAAAAGCAAATAAGAGAAGCAAAGAGAGAGCATGAAAAGAGGCGAGCATTGAAGGAAATCCCAAAGTTTTCTATTGGCATCTAAATAGTAATAGGGTAGTAAAAGGAACAATGGGGCCGACTCAGGACCATAAAGGGGATTTGCACATGGAGGCAGAGAATATAGCTGAGGTACTAAATGAATAATTTCCACCTGTCTTTACCAAGGAAGAAGATATGGAATCCTTTCCTTTATTAGCCGAGGTATAGAATATACGAGCAGGCAGGTTATGCTAGAATTATATAACTCATTGGTTAGGACACAACTTGAGTACTGTGTGCAGTTCTTGTCACCTCATTACAGAAAGGATGTAATTGCACCAGAGAGGGTACACCGGAGATTTACGAGGATGTGGCGAGGACTGGAAAAATGCAGCTATGAGGAAAGATTGGACAGGCTGGGATTGTTCTCCTTGGAATAGAGAAGGCTGAGGGTAAATCTGATTAAAATGTACAAAACTGAGAGGGGTCTGGGTAGAGTGGAGCTGAAGGGTCTATTCACCTTAACAAAGAGGTCAGTGACGAGGGGGCATGGACTTAAAGTGATTGGCAGAAAGATTAAAAGGGAGCTGCGGATTTTATTTTTCTCCCAGCGGGTGGTGGGAGTCTGGAACTCACTGTCCGAAAGGGTAGTTGAGGCAGAAACCCACAACTCATTCAAAAGGTGTCTGGATATGCACCTCAAGTGCTGTAATCTATCAAATGCCGCAAGGTAGGATTAGAATGGATGGATCGTTTTTTGGACAACATTGGCACGTTGGGCCAAGTGGTCTCTCTCTGTGCCATAAACTTTCTATGATTCTAAGATGCAACCCAGGCAATGTTGAAAGAGGAGGTAAGTCAGACACTAGTGGGGTTTAAAATTGATAAAGAGGAAGTATTAGATAGGCTGTCTGGACTTAAATTGAGTAAAGCACCAGGACCAGATGAGATGCATCCAAGGATACTGAGGGAAGTGAGGGTGGAAATCGCAGAGGCACTGGCCATAATTTTTCAGTCTTCCTTCGACTTGAGGGTGATGCCAGAGGACTGGACAATTGTAAACGTTACACCCTTGATCAAAAAAGGGTGTAATGATAAGGCCAGCAACAACAGGCGTGTCAGTTAAACTTCGGTGGTGGGAAAACTTCTAGAAAGAAATAATCTTGGACAAAGCTGATAGTCACATGGACAAATGCGAGTTAATTAAACAAGCCAGCATGGATTTCTTGAGAGAACATCATGTTTAACTAATTTACTGGAGATGTTTGAGGTGGTAACAGAGATAGTTGATGAGGGCAATTCTGTTGATGCGGTGTACATTGACTTTCATATTACGGTCTATTCCGTTTCAAATGAACCTGCCTCCACCATCCTCAAGCAGTGCATTCCATACATTTAACTATTCCCTGCATGCAAAAACTTTTTGATACAATGCCACACAACAGACCTGTGAGCAAACTTGTAGCTCATGGAATAAAAGGGACGGTAGCAACATGGATACGAAATTAGCTGAGTGACAGGAAACAAAGAGTAGTGGTTAATGGATGTTTTACAGGCTGGAGGAAGGTTTGTGGTGGAGTCCCCCAGACATCAGTGTTGGGATCCTTGCTTTTCCTGATATATATTAAGGACCGAAACCTGCGTTTACAGGGCACAATTTCAACGTTTGCAGCTGATACGAAAGTTGGAAGCATTGTGAACTGTGAGGAGGATAGCGTAGAACTTCAAAAGAACACACACAAGTTGCTGGATTGGGCAGAGAGGTGGCAGATGAAGTTCAATACAGAGAAATGTGAAGTGATTCATGTTGGTAGGAAGAACACGGGGAGACAATATACAATAAAGGGTACAATTCTATAGGGTGTTCAGGAGCAGAGGAACCTGTGTGTATATGTGCAGAAGTCATTGAAGGCGGCAGGACAGGTTGAGAAAGTGTTTAATAAAGCATGCAGTATCCTGGGCTTTATTAATAGGGGCATAGAGTACAAGAGCAAGGAAGTTACGTTGAACTTATATAAGACACTATTTCAGCCTCCGCTGTGTATTGCATACAGTTCTGGGTGCCACACTTGAGGAAAGACGTGAGGGCATTGGAGAGAGTACAGAAAATATTCACTTGAATGATTCCCGGGATGAGGATTTTCAGTTATGAAGATAGGCTGGAGAAGTTAGGACTGTTTTCCTCGGAGAAGGCTGAGAGGTGCTTTCGTAGAGGTTTCAAAAATCATGAGGTGTCTGGACAGAGTAGATAGAGAGAAACAGTTCCCACTCGTGAAAGGATCGAGAATGAAAGGGCACAGATTTAAAGTCATGGGTAAAAGAAGAAAAGACGACCTGAGGAAAATATTTTTTCACACAGTGATTGGTTAGAGTCTGGAATGCACTGCCTGAGAGTGTGGTGGAGGCAGGTTGAATTGAAGCTGAATAGACTGTTATATGAGAAGGAAGAAGGAGCAGGGTTACAGGGAGAATGCAGGGAACGGCATTAGGTGAATTGTTCATTCGGAGAGCGAGTGCAGACACGAAATGCTGAATCGGTTGGTGATGGAAAGATTATGGAGATGAACTCAGCTCAGGTTTAAATATAAGCGGGCAGAACCCGGTCCTCATCCATCTTTACAGAGCTTTCCCTTTCTGCAGCCTCTGCTCCATTTGTTGATCACGTTACAGATCCAGGGACATTGTAACGACAGTCAAGAACAAAGAACAAAGAACAGTACAGCACAGGAACTGGCCATTCGGCCCTCCAAGCCTGCGCCGATCTTGATGCCTGCCTAAACTAACAACCTCTGCACTTACAGGGCCCATATCCCTCTATTCCCTTCCTATTCATGTATTTGTCAAGATGTCTCTTAAACTTCGCTATGATATCTGCTTCCACCACCTCCCCCGGCAGCAAGTTCCAGGCACTCACCACCCTCTGTGTAAAACACCTGCCTCGCACATCCCCTCTAAACTTTGCCCCTCGCACCTTAAACCTATGTCCCCTAGTAACTGACTCTTCCACAATGGGAAAAAGCTTCTGACTATCCACTCTGTCCATGCCGCTCATAACTTTGTAAACCTCTATCATGTCGCCCCTGCACCTCCGTCGTTCCAGTGAAAACAATCCGAGTTTATCCAACCTCTCCTGATAGCTAATGCCCTCCAGACCAGGCAACATCCTGGTAAACCTCCTCTGTACCCTCTCCAAAGCCTCCACGTCCTTCCAGTAGTTTGGCGTCCAGAATTGCACACAATATTCCAAGTGTGGCCTAACTAAGGTTCTGTACAGCTGCAACATGACTTGGCCATTTTTGTACTCTGTGCCTCGACCGATGAAGGCAAGCATGCCATATGCCTTATCCACCTGTGTTGCTACTTTCAGTGACCTGTGGACCTGTACGCCCAGATCCCTCTGCCTGTGAATACTCCTCAGGGTTCTGCCGTTTACTGTATACCTCCCACCTGCATTAGACCTTCCAAAATGCTTTACCTCACATTTTTCCGGATTAAAATCCATCTGCCATTTCTCTGCCCAAGTCTCCAACCGGTCTATATCCTGTTGTATCCTCTGACAATCCTCATCATTATCCGGAACTCCACCAACCTTTGTGTCGTTTGCAAACTTACTAATCAGACCAAAGAACAAAGAACAAAGAAAATTACAGCACAGGAACAGGCCCTTCGGCCCTCCAAGCCTGCGCCGAT